>NC_057813.1:730193663-730493663 GCF_018294505.1 Triticum aestivum
TGGGCAAGGCGGTGGGGTGGGGGCGGCCTCCGTGGGCGAGAACAACGGTGGGGTGGGGGCGGCGGCTGTGAGCGAGAACGACGGCGGGGTGGGGTGGCGGCTGGGGTCTGGGATGTGGATTGGGGAACTTTCTAGTAGGGTTTACATTTGTCTTGAAGCGTCATTTTTTCTCCCGTGGGCCGCTGCGCACAGGGAAAAAGAAATTCGCATGGGCCTTCGCGCGCGCGCGAATATTTTGGCGCGCAATGGGCTGGCCTGAGTACTTTCCTGTGGGCTAGCCTCACAGGACAATTCATTTTTCTGTGTGTTATATACTAGCCTACAGTAAAATGAACTATTTTCCTCGGGGCTTAAGTATGCCCGCCATGAAAATTATTATTCCTGTGAGATGCTTCGGGCCTCACAGGAAAATAGGTCACCCTAAGGAAAAGTGTAGTTTCTGATAGTGTCTTGTCTTGGCTAGTGGGTGTTTCTAGCCTTTTTTTGGCTCTGTGTGAGCTTTCTGTACTTTTTTATTACTTTTGGAGATTTTTGGAACCATGTAGGTATTTCTTTATTTGGTTAATAAGATGGCCGTATGCATCTTTCTGATGCAGAGGTTGGGGAATCCCCCCTTTTCGAAAAACAAAATGAAAACTTTGTTTGCGCTTCCAGCAGAGATCCCAGTCTAAAAGCACTATATCCGGTGACAACACATACTGGACGACTGGATGAACGGCTAGTAATGGAGTTGAAGTCCCCATGGGAGGGGGGGCAACTAGGTCCAACACTTGTGATCTTTTCAATTTTTGTTGCACACGCACAGCCATAGACATGGAGTTCACCGTAACTTGTTATAGTTACAATCCATTCCTTTCTTGCAATAAATTTGATGATGCTTACTGCAGTGAGAGCGGTCAATTTAATTAATTAGTAGTCACTTGGCAGTATATATTTATACGACAACCAAGATAAATTGTTACTACCTAGATACGAGCCAGAAAGAATACCTGCATCCCCTGAGACTTTAAACTGATTAATTGGTTGCTGCATGCAGTAGAAAATGACTTTGTTAGTTCAGCTGAGACGCCGAGGCGTACATTTTCACTTTCCAGCATATATAAATTTAGCAGCAGTATATATATTGAAAGATTAACATAACTACAGATATTCAGGTAATGCATTAGCTTGCCTTCATTGTCTCATGGTTCCAGCTGCGAACATATCCACTATCATGACCGGTTGAAATCCTGTGTGTATGAATTTTATTGTAGGATATGATGACATCCAACACATTCACTTGAACAAAGGGAAAAATACGTACATGTCCCATATTATGCTAGATAGCAATATATGCACTCACCATGGCTCTGTTCGATGTGTATCCAGGGAATGCATAGCATCGGGATTATGCTTCATCGATACTTTCTGATCCAACAAAACACCAGTCAAAATCAGAAACAATAAATGAAATTAAATTGGACAATCCGTAGATAAAAGTTGACCACAGGTGGCGGGCGCATTTTTGGGCAAACTGCTAGCAGGTACAAAACGGAGTAAAAAAGTGACAAACATAGTAAAAAATAATGTAAATAGTAACATCTATAGTATGATATATGAATCCAAAATCACCATATCTAAAAGGGATACATCTAAGCGAAACTAATGAAATCACCTTGGACATCGTGCCTCGAACATGTTGTCTTGCAGTATCTGAACATAACTGCTTGTCATTGCAATCCGCTGATTGCTCCGGACAATTCACCTTTTCTGTTTCAGCAAGTATATCTAATATATGCTTCATATCTGGTCTCTCTGCTGGGTCGAGTTTTGTGCACTCTATCCCAATCTCCGCACACACTCATTTGTTCCCATTGCGATGTATCCAACACTGTATTACTCACACATTCAAGTTCCTTGGAAAACACAACCATAATTACGTTATGAAACAGATCAGCCTTTTTAAAATAAATACTATCCGAAAGATCTTTATTTTAAAATTAACTTGGAATGGTGACATATAAATTGTTCTTACATTCTCGATAGTTTGATACCCCTTCTTTCCTGTCCACATCTCTATAATTACAACTCCAAGGCTATATAATTCAAACTTGTGTGTGATTACACCGCCAATGAATTCCAGTGCCAAATATCCCCTACAAATACATATAGTCTGTTCAATTACTAATATGCAGAGTGAGTGCAATATAAGATTACGATATAGTATAGCTTAAGAAGTGTTATTGGGCTTTATGGCGTCCCCATAACATTTTTAGTGATGACCCGTGTTTTCGGCATCATATCTTCATCCAGTAATATATTACAGGGTTTTAAATCTTAGTGCCGAATATTGTTTTGATGAAGATAAGTTAACCCCTCGCATATCCCTTTTATTGCTTGGTAATGCTTTCCCCATTCAAATTCTGCGGATGAATCTAGTGAACGAAATATGCCCTAGAGGCAATAATAAAGTTGTTATTTTATATTTCCTTAAAGGTTTATTATTCATGCTAGAATTGTGTTGATCGAAAACTTAAATACATGTGTGAACACATAAATAAATACCGTGTCCCAAGTAAGCCTATACTAGACTAGCTCGTTGATCAAAGATGGTTAAGGTTTTCTAACCATAGACATGTGTTGTCATTTGATAACGGGATCACATCACTAGGAGAATGATGTGAGGAACAAGACCCATCTGTTAGCTTATAGCATATTGATCGTTCAGTTTATTGATATTGCCTTTTTAATGTCAAATACATATTCCTTGGACTATGGGATTATGCAACTCCCGGATACCGGAGGAATACTTTGTGTTATCAAACGTCACAATGTAACTGGGTGATCCTAAAGATGCTCTACAGGTATCTCCGAAGGTGTTTGTTGAGTTGACATAGATCGAGATTAGGATTTGTCACTCCAAGTACCGGAGCCCTCTTGGTAATACACATCATAAGGAGCCTTGCAAACAAAGTGACTAAGGAGTTAGTTACAGGTTGATGTATTATCGAACGAGTAAAGAGACTTGCTGGTAAACAGAATAAACTAGGTATGAAGATACAGACAATCGAATTTCGGGCAAGTAACATACCGATGGACAAAGGGAATTATGCATGTTGTCATAACGGTTTGACCGATAAAGATCTTCGTAGAATATGTAGGAGCCAATATGGGCATCCAGGTTCCGCTATTGGTTATTGACCGGAGAGGTGTCTCAGTCATGTCTACATAGTTCTCGAACCCGCAGGGTCTACACGCTTAACATTTCTTGACGATATATTGTTATATGAGTTCTATGATTTGGTGACCGAATGTTGTTCGGAGTCCTGGATGAGATTACGGACATGACGAGGAGTCTCGAAATGGTCGACGGATAAAAATTGATATATAGGACGATGGTATTCTGACACCGAAAGAGTTTCGGGATGCACCGGGTAGTCATCAGGTCACCGGAAGGGGTTCCGGACACCCCCGGTAGGTGTATGGGCCTAATGGGCCAAGGGGGCACATACCAACCCACAAAGGGGCTGGTGCACCCATTCCTTGGTCGGCCAGCCCTATGGGGAAGGAAAGGGGAGGGGTGGCCCCTCCTGCCTTATGTTCGGTACTCGATCTGTTGGACCGCGAAGAAGTTCGACTACATCAACCGCGTTAACAAACGCTTTCGCTTACGGTCTACGAGGGTACGTAGACACACTCTTTCTCTCGTTGCTATGCATCTCCTTGATAAATCTTGCATGTGCGTAGATTTTTTTTTTCCATGCAACATTTCTCAACATCTACAAAAGAGGCGCGAGAAATTTGATTTAATTTAATATATGTTTGAGACAATTGAGTTTCTTAATTGCTGAATGCAGGATAGGAATTTATTTTACGAACCAAGTAATCTCCATTGAAGAAAATCAATATGGGAACATGGTCATACCCTTGATATAAGCATCTAGACTTCCATTTGGTAGATACTCAAAACAGAGCAACCTTTGTTGTATACATGCCATGATGAATTTTCCTTCATGCCATTGCATACTCCGTTGCGTGTCTGAACAATACCCCAGGAATCATACGATATTCGTGTGCTTCACCTGCATGAGGCATTCAACCTCTCGTTCAAATTCTTTCTCATACTTGTACGTATTGGACAATTTCTTTACAGCGATGGCTCCATGCTCAAGTGTTGCCTGCAGCCAGGAGACGAATGGATAAACACAAGTTTATATTTCAGACAGTCTTTTTATCAGTAAGAGCACGGTACCTTATAAACAATCGCAAAGCCACCTTTGCCAGTTTCCAGCTCCTCGGAGAAACTATTGGTGGCAGTGCTTTGGGCTCTGCATTCTCATCCAATAGCATGAGCTCCAGGTCATTTTTTGTGATAAAAGCCATTGGCAAGCCAGATTATGTTAGGGAACGTAGCAGAAATTCAAAATTTTCCTACGCATCACCAAGATCTATCTATGGAGAAACCAGCAACGAGTAGAAAGAGAGTGCATCTACATACCCTTGCAGATCGCTAAGCGGAAGCGTTCAAGTGAACGGGGGTGATGGAGTCGTACTCGTCGTGATTCAGATCACCGATGATCCTAGTGCCGAACGGACAGCACCTCCGCGTTCAACACACGTACAGCTCGATGATGTCTCCCACACCTTGATCCAGCAAGGAGAGAGGGAGAGGTTGAAAAAGACTCCATCCAGCAGCAGCACAACGGCGTGGTGGTGATGGAGGAGCGTGGCAATCCTGCAGGGCTTCGCCAAGCACCTACGGGAGAGGAGGAGGTGTCACGGGAGGGAGGGAGGCGCCAAGGGCTCAGGTATGGATGCCCTCCCTCCCCTCCACTATATATAGGGGCAGGGGAGAAGGGGGAGGCGCAGCCTTGCCCCCTACTCCAAGAAAAGGGTGCGGCTAAGGAGGGGGGGAGGAGTCCATCCTCCCCAAGGCACCTCGGAGGTGCCTTCCCCCTTGAGGACTCTTCCCTCTAGGGTTCCCTAGGCGCATGGGCCTCTTGGGGCTGGTGCCCTTGGCCCATGTAGGCCAAGGCGCACCCCCTACAGCCCATGTGGCCCCCCGGGGCAGGTGGCCCCACCCGGTGGGCCCCCGGGACCCTTCCGGTGGTCCCGGTACAATACGATGACCCCGAAACTTGTCCCGATGGCCGAAACAGGACTTCCTATATATAAATCTTTACCTCCGGACCATTCCGGAACTCCTCGTGACGTCCGGGATCTCATCCGGGACTCCGAACAACATTCGGTAACCACATACAAGCTTCCTTTATAACCCTAGCGTCATCGAACCTTAAGTGTGTAGACCCTACGGGTTCGGGAGACATGTAGTCATGACCGAGATGTTCTCCGGTCAATAACCAACAGCGGGATCTGGATACCCATGTTGGCTCCCACATGTTCCACGATGATCTCATCGGATGAACCACGATGTCAAGGACTCAATCAATCCCGTATACAATTCCCTTTGTCTAGCGGTATGGTACTTGCCCGAGATTCGATCGTCGGTATACCGATACCTTGTTCAATCTCGTTACCGGCAAGTCTCTTTACTCGTTCCGTAACACATCATCCCGTGATCAACCCCTTGGTCACATTGTGCATATTATGATGATGTCCTACCGAGTGGGCCCAGAGATACCTCTCCGTTTACACGGAGTGACAAAATCCCAATCTCGATTCGTGCCAACCCAACAGACACTTTCAGAGATACCCGTAGTGTACCTTTATAGTCACCCAGTTACGTTGTGACGTTTGGCACACCCAAAGCACTCCTACGGTATCCGGGAGTTGCACAATCTCATGGTCTAAGGAAATGATACTTGACATTAGAAAAGCTTTAGCATACGAACTACATGATCTTGTGCTAGGCTTAGGATTGGGTCTTGTCCATCACATCATTCTCCTAATGATGTGATCCCGTTATCAACGACATCCAATGTCCATGGCCAGGAAACCGTAACCATCTATTGATTAACGAGCTAGTCAACTAGAGGCTTAGTAGGGACATGGTGTTGTCTATGTATCCACACATGCATCTGAGTTTCCTATCAATACAATTCTAGCATGGATAATAAACGATTATCATGAACAAGGAAATATAATAATAATCAATTTATTATTGCCTCTAGGGCATATTTCCAACAGTCTCCCACTTGCACTAGAGTCAATAATCTAGTTCACATCGATATGTGATTAACACTCAAGGTCACATCCCCATGTGACTAACACCCAAAGAGTTTACTAGAGTCAATAATCTAGTTCACATTTACCATGTGATTAACACTCGATGAGTTCTGGGTTTGATCATGTTATGCTTGTGAGAGAGGTTATAGTCAACGGGTCTGAACCTTTCAGATCCGTGTGTGCTTTACAAATCTCTATGTCATCTCCTAGATGCAGCTACCACGTTCTATTTGGAGCTATTCCAAATAACTGTTCTACTTGGAGCTATTCTAAATTGTTGCTCCATTATACGTATCCGGTATCTCTACTCAGAGCTATCCGGATAGGTGTTAAGCTTGCATCGACGTAACCCTTTACGACGAACTCTTTTACCACCTCCATAATTGAGAAAATTCCTTAGTCCACTAGTTACTAAGGATAACTTTGACCGATGTCCTGTGATCCATTCTTGGATCACTCTTGTACCCCTTGACTGACTCATGGTAAGGCACACTTCAGGTGCGGTACACAGCATAGCATACTGTAGAGCCTATGTCTTAAGCATAGGGGACGACCTTCGTTCCTTTCTCTCTATTCTGCCATGGTCGAGCTTTAAGTCTTAACTTCATACCTTACAACTCAGGCAAGAACTCCTTCTTTGACTGATCCATCTTGAACACCTTCAAGATCACGTCAAGGCATGTGCTCATTTGAAAGTACTATTAAGCGTTTTGATCTATCCTTATAGATCTTGATGCTCAATGTTCAAGTAGCTTAATCCAGGTTTTCCATTGAAAAACACTTTCAAATAACCCTATATGCTTTCCAGAAATTCTACGTCATTTCTGATCATTAATATGTCAACAACATATACTCATCAGAAATTCTATAGTACTCCCACTCACTTTTTGGAAATACAAGTTTCTCATAAACTTTGTATACACCCAAAATCTTTGATCATCATCAAAGCATACATTCCAACTCCGAGATGCTCACTCCAGTCCTCAGAAGGATTGCTGGAGCTTTGCATACTTATTAGCATATTTCAGGATAGACAAAACCTTCCGGTTGTATCACATACAACCTTTCCTCAAGAATCGTCGAGGAAACAATGTTTTGACATCCTATCTGCAAGATTTCATAAATAATGCAGTAATTGCTAATATAATTCCAACAGACTCTTAGCATCGCTACGAGTGAGAAAGTCTCATCGTAGTCAACTCCTTGAACTTGTCGAAAAACATCTTAACGACAAGTCGAGCTTTCTCAATGGTGACACTTACCATCATTGCATGTCTTCCTTTCAAAATCCATATGTACCTAACAGCCTTACGACCATCAAGTAGTTCTTCCAAAGTCTACACTTTGTTTTCATACATGGATCCTCTCTCGGGTTTTATGGCCTTGAGCCATTTATCGGAATCCGGGCCCACCATCGCTTCTCCATAGCTCGTAGGTTCATTGTTGTCTAGCAACATGACTTCCAAGACAGGATTACGTACAACTCTGAAGTAGTATGCATCCTTGTCATCCCACGAGGTTTGGTAGTGACTCGATCCGAAGTTTCATGATCACTATCATAAGCTTCCACTTCAGTTGGTGTACGTGCCACAGGAACAACTTCCCGTGCCCTGCTACACACTTGTTGAAGTGACGGTTCAATAACCTCATCAAGTCTCCACCATCCTCCCACTCAATTCTTTCGAGAGAAACTTTTCCTCGAGAAAGGACCTGATTCTAGAAACAATCCCTTATTGCTTTCGAATCTGAGACAGGAGGTATACCCAACTGTTTTGGGTGTCCTATGAAGATGCATTTATCCGCTTTGGGTTCGAGCTTATCAGCCTGAAACTTTTCCACATGAGCATCGCAGCCCCAAACTTCTAAGAAATGACAGCTTAGGTTTCTCTAAACCATAATTCATACGGTATCATCTCAACGGAATTATGTGGTGCCCTATTTAAAGTGAATGTGGTTGTCTCTAATGCCTAACCCATAAACTATAGTGGTACTTCGATAAGAGACATCATGGTATGCATCATATCCAATAGGGTGCAGTTATGATGTTCGGACACACCATCACACTATGGTGTTCCAGGCTGTATTAGTTGTGAAACTATTTCCACAATGTCTTAATTCTGTGCCAAACTCGTAATTCAGATATTCATCTCTATGATCATATCATAGATATTTTATCCTCTTGTCACGACGATCTTTCAACTTCACCCTGAAATTACTTGAACCTTTCAATAATTCAGACTCATGATTCATCAAGTAAATGTACTCAACATCCACTCAAATTATCTGTGAAGTAAGAACATAACAATATCCACTACATGCCTCAGCACTCATTGGACTGTACACATCAAAATGTATTACTTCCAACAAGTTTCTATCTTGTTCCATCTTACTGAAAACGAGGCTTTTCAGTCATCTTGCCCGTGTGGTATGATTTGCATGTCCCAAGTGATTCAAAATCAAGTGAGTCAAAACGGTCCATTTGCATGGAGTTTCTTCATGCATATACACCAATAGACATGGTTCGCATGTCTCAAACTTTTCAAAAACGAGTGAGCCCAAAGATCCATCAATATGGAGCTTCTTCATGCGTTTTATACCGATATGACTTACGTGGCAGTGCCACAAGTAGGTGGTACTATCATTACTATCTTTTGGCATGAACATGTGTATCACTACGATCGAGATTTAATAAACCATTCATTTTAGGTGTAAGACCATTGAAGGTATTATTCAAATAAACAGAGTAACCATTATTCTCCTTAAATGAATAACCGTATTGCGATAGACGTAATCCAATCATGTCTATGCTCAACGCAAACACCAAATATCAATTATTTAGGTTTAACACCAATCTCTTTGGCAGAGGGAGCGTGCGATGCTTGATCATATCAAGCTTGGAAAAATTTCCAACACATATCGTCAGCTCACCTTTAGCTAGTCTCCGTTTATTCCGTAGCCTTTTGTTTCGAGTTACTAACACTTAGCAACCGAACCGGTATCTAATACCCTGGTGCTACTAGGAGTACTAGCAAAGTACACATTAACACAATGTATATCCAATATACTTCTATCGACCTTGCCAGCCTTCTTATCTACCAAGTATCTAGGGTAATTCTGCTCTAGTGGTTGTTCCCCTTATTACAGAAGCACTTAGTCTCGGGTTTGGTTTTTACCTTGGGTTTCTTCACTAGAGCAGCAGCTGATTTGCCGTTTCATGAAGTATCCCTTCTTGCCCTTGCCCTTCTTGAAACTAGTGGTTTCACCAACCATCAACAATTGATGCTCCTTCTTGATTTCTACTTTCGCGGTGTCAAACATCGCGAATACCTCAAGGATCATCATATCTATTCCTGATATGTTATAGTTCATCACGAAGCTCTAACAGCTTGGTGGCAATGACTTTGGAGAACCATCACTGTCTTATCTGGAAGATCAACTCCCACTCGATTCAAATGATTGTTGTACTCAGACAATCTGAGCACAAGCTCAACAATTGAGCTTTTCTCCTTAGTTTGCAGGTTAAGAAAGTCATCGGAGGTCTTATTCCTCTTGACATGGGCACGAGCCTGAAATCCCAATTTCAGCCCTCAAAACATCTCATATGTTTCGCGATGTTTCAAAAACGTCTTTGGTGCCTCAACTCTAAACCGTTTAACTGAACTATCACGTAGTTATCAAAACGTGTACAAACGACGTTTGGGGTTCAGCACACTGAGCGGTGCATTAAGGACATAAGCTTTCTATGAAGCAATGAGGACAATCCTCAGTTTACGGACCTAGTCCGCATAATTGCTACTATCAACTTTCAACTAATTTTTCTCTAGGAACATATCTAAACAGTAGAACTATAGCGTGAGCTACGACATAATTTGCAAAATCCTTTTGACTATGTTCAGGATAATTAAGTTCATCTTATGAACTCCCACTCAGATAGACATCCCTCTAGTCATCTAAGTGATTACATGATCCGAGTCAAACTAGGCCGTGTCCGATCATCACGTGAGACGGACTAGTCATCATCGGTGAACATCTTCATGTTGATCGTATCTTCTATACGACTCATGCTCGACCTTTCGGTCTCCGTGTTCCGAGGCCATGTCTGTACATGCTAGGCTCGTCAAGTTAACCCTAAGTGTTTCGCGTGTGTTCCGAGGCCATGTCTGTACATGCTAGGCTCGTCAACACCCGTTGTATTTGAACGTCTGAATAAAACACCCGATCATCACGTGATGTTTTGAAACAGCGAACTGTCGCAACGGTGCACAGTTAGGGGAGAACACTTCTTGAAATTGTTGTAAGGGATCATCTTATTTACTACCGTCCTTCTAAGAAAATAAGATGTATAAACATGATAAACATCACATGCAATCAAATAGTGACATGATATGGCCAATATCATTTTGCTCCTTTTGATCTTCATCTTCGGGGCTCCATGATCATCATCATCACCGGCATGACACCATGATCTCCATCATCATGATCTCCATCATCGTGTCTTCATGAAGTTGCCTCGCCAACTATTACTTCTACTACTATGGCTAACGGTTAGCAATAAAGTAAAGTAATTACATGATGTTTAAGTTGACACGCAGGTCACAAATAAATAAAGACAACTCCTATGGCTCCTGCCGGTTGTCATACTCATCGATATGCAAGTCGTGATTCCTATTACAAGAACATGATCAATCTCATACATCACATATATCATTCATCACATCCTTTTGGCCATATCACATCACATAGCATACCCTGCAAAAACAAGTTAGACGTCCTCTAATTGTTGTTTGCATGTTTTACGTGGCTGCTATGGGTTTCTAGCAAGAACGTTTCTTACCTACGCATGAACCACAACGTGATATGCCAATTGCTATTTACCCTTCATAAGGACCCTTTTCATCGAATCCGATCCGACTAAAGTGGGAGAGACAGACACCCGCCAGCCACCTTATGCAACTAGTGCATGTTTGTCGGTGGAACCGGTCTCACGTAAGCGTACGTGTAAGGTTGGTCCGGGCCGCTTCATCCCACGATGCCGCCGAATCAAGATAAGACTAGTAACGGCAAGCGTATTGAACAATATCGACGCCCACAACTACTTTGTGTTCTACTCGTGCAAAGAATCTACGCAATAGACCTAGCTCATGATGCCACTGTTGGGGAACGTAGCAGAAATTCAAAATTTTCCTACGCATCACCAAGATCTATCTATGGAGAAACCAGCAACGAGTAGAAAGAGAGTGCATCTACATACCCTTGTAGATCGCTAAGCGGAAGCGTTCAAGTGAACGGGGTTGATGGAGTCGTACTCGTCGTGATTCAGATCACCGATGATCCTAGTGCCGAACGGACAGCACCTCCGCGTTCAACACACGTACAGCTCGATGATGTCTCCCACGCCTTGATCCAGCAAGGAGAGAGGGAGAGGTTGAAAAAGACTCCATCCAGCAGCAGCACAACGGCGTGGTGGTGATGGAGGAGCGTGGCAATCCTGCAGGGCTTCGCCAAGCACCTACGGGAGAGGAGGAGGTGTCACGGGAGGGAGGGAGGCGCCAAGGGCTCAGGTATGGATGCCCTCCCTCCCCTCCACTATATATAGGGGCAGGGGAGAAGGGGGAGGCGCAGCCTTGCCCCCTACTCCAAGAAAAGGGTGCGGCTAAGGAGGGGGGGAGGAGTCCATCCTCCCCAAGGCACCTCGGAGGTGCCTTCCCCCTTGAGGACTCTTCCCTCTAGGGTTCCCTAGGCGCATGGGCCTCTTGGGGCTGGTGCCCTTGGCCCATGTAGGCCAAGGCGCACCCCCTACAGCCTATGTGGCCCCCCGGGGCAGGTGGCCCCACCTGGTGGGCCCCCGGGACCCTTCCGGTGGTCCCGGTACAATACCGATGACCCCGAAACTTGTCCCGATGGCCGAAACAGGACTTCCTATATATAAATCTTTACCTCCGGACCATTCCGGAACTCCTCGTGACGTCCGGGATCTCATCCGGGACTCCGAACAACATTCGGTAACCACATACAAGCTTCCTTTATAACCCTAGCGTCATCGAACCTTAAGTGTGTAGACCCTACGGGTTCGGGAGACATGTAGTCATGACCGAGATGTTCTCCGGTCAATAACCAACAGCGGGATCTGGATACCCATGTTGGCTCCCACATGTTCCACGATGATCTCATCGGATGAACCACGATGTCAAGGACTCAATCAATCCCGTATACAATTCCCTTTGTCTAGCGGTATGGTACTTGCCCGAGATTCGATCGTCGGTATACCGATACCTTGTTCAATCTCGTTACCGGCAAGTCTCTTTACTCGTTCCGTAACACATCATCCCGTGATCAACCCCTTGGTCACATTGTGCACATTATGATGATGTCCTACCGAGTGGGCCCAGAGATACCTCTCCGTTTACACGGAGTGACAAAATCCCAATCTCGTTTCGTGCCAACCCAACAGACACTTTCAGAGATACCCGTAGTGTACCTTTATAGTCACCCAGTTACGTTGTGACGTTTGGCACACCCAAAGCACTCCTACGGTATCCGGGAGTTGCACAATCTCATGGTCTAAGGAAATGATACTTGACATTAGAAAAGCTTTAGCATACGAACTACATGATCTTGTGCTAGGCTTAGGATTGGGTCTTGTCCATCACATCATTCTCCTAATGATGTTATCCCGTTATCAACGACATCCAATGTCCATGGCCAGGAAACCGTAACCATCTATTGATTAACGAGCTAGTCAACTAGAGGCTTACTAGGGACATGGTGTTGTCTATGTATCCACACATGCATCTGAGTTTCCTATCAATACAATTCTAGCATGGATAATAAACGGTTATCATGAACAAGGAAATATAATAATAATCAATTTATTATTGCCTCTAGGGCATATTTCCAACAGATTATACATCGCCTCAGTTAGACTAGAGTGTAACAAGAGCATGTACACATCAGTTATATATACATGAGGCCACTAGCTAGCCAAGCTTGCCTATCAAGACATATTAACTGAGTTTGCTCTTGTTAACTTTGAAAACACTCATTAAGATGTAATTAAACAGAGCAAGCAAAGATCTTCCATTCATAAAACCCAACCTTGTTTTTAATTTCAAAGTCACCATGCCTTCCAATCCAGAACTAGGCTAACCAAGCATATTATAAGAAGGTTGAATCATTCTGACCATTAAACATAAAACTTCGAGGGCAACCTAGAGTGACCTAAATTACTTGCCTAATTTAGCAGAGGTTCACATTAAGAAGGTACGGTAATTACCTGGGGATATAGACAAGCCCTGCTGCTGCGTAGGAAACTAACGTGCGTGCTTAAGATATTAATTGCCTAGTCTTGGAAGGTATACAAGGGGAGAGAGGGTGTGGTATTGGTGATGCAAAGAGATCTTTTGAAGGTGTGTGATATATGAGGGGAGAGACGGAGTCATACACCTATGGCTAAAATAAAATGTGACACGTTCAGTTATTGCTGAGAAGAGACAGAGTGCAAAGACGATTGATCATGATGCGCCTCCAAGTAAGCCTGTATAACTTAATATAGGCGGTCGATCATGATGCGCGACAGATGATGTATTATATTGTACTCCCTCCGTAAATTTATATAAGAGCGTTTAGATCACTACTTTAGTGATCTAAATGCTTTTATATTAGTTTATAAAGGGAGTATATGTCAAAGTCGGTCGCTGTATCCACAACATCAACCTGCCATCTAGAAGAAAGACGTGATCAAGTCATTGGGCGTAGCAGGTGTGACTATCCATACGTGTCTATCTTAACCATTGTAAATTACAAGTCTTATTACTGGTCTGCTCTTTCTAATTGAAATTATTTTTCTTCACAAAAGAGAGGGTTTCTCTCCCATTTCTATTAACAGAAATTGGAGATTAATTTCTGATTTGAGTTTTGACACCCCCTCTAACAGTTTTGTTCCCCACAACGGTAGATTTCCGCTTGAGCTTTCCTCATTCCTGCAAAAGTGCCCGCCTAGCTCTCGCTCGCTCACATGACTCGCAGCGTGGGATTTTGATTCGTGTCTCTCCTCCTCCCCTTTCTCTCTCTACGGGGAAAAAGGGCGAAGAGAAGTTTGACTCGCTTGCCGGCGGTGGCTTTGGTAGCTCCTCTCCTCCGCGGGCCTCTGGCTGGTCGGAGGGGTTTGAGCTGCCGGATCCGCCGTGCGGTTTGTACAACTGTAGTCTAGGTATGCACTATGTAGCTAGGTGTGGGCTCGCCGTTTGCTTGTCTCTGATGGTGATGGCAGCGGCTTTCAATAAGTATGCTCCTGATATGCTCATGTCAAGTCAGTTTCTGGTGTGGGTGGCGTCAGATCTGCGAGCTAGGTGTCCAAGCAGGGTTGCGGCAGCGGCGGCGACTTCGGCGCGGTTTTTGTCCTCCAACTCCGTCGACATGTTCACGTTTGCTCCGATGCCACCACGGAGTTCGGGAGGAACTGTACAGGACTGTGGCCGGCGAGTGTCGCCGGCATGCTCCAGATGTTGTGGGTTTCGATGTTGGGTTCGAGTGTGCCGGTGGGCGGTGCTGCTCTTCTATGTCGACATGGTCGACTGGATCGAGCGGTGCGGCGGCCTGGTCAAGCTCGGGGTCTTCCTTGGCCGACGTTCCCCAGAGGAAGTGTTCTCGCCGCCCATGGTGGCGGGACGCATGAGAGGTCCACAAAGCAGTTTATCTGCGAGGAAGCTTGTTGGGTCAAGATTCTGCGGTGTTTCATCTCCTTCTCCGATGGCGTCTTCGGCGGCGGCGGCTCGTCGAGACGAGCGTTGACATGCTGTGTAGGGGTCTCCAAGGTTTTGTTTGTAAATTTTCATTTTATGGGCTCCTTTCTGCAAAGTGTCGAGACAGCTTGTGCTTCTGGAGCATTCTGGCTGGGTTTGCCTGTGGTGTGTGGCCATGTATCCTGGTTGTTTTATTAAATGACACGCGGTTCCTTCTCAAAAAAAAAAAGTGCCCGCCTATATATGAAGCCAGTTTCAACACAGAAAAGGGTACCTAAGCCCATTTCCAGGCGGCCTGCACTTTCTGACGGGGCGGCCTGCATTTCCAGCCAGCCCAGTCCCAGCCCAGCCGAGCACATCTTCTCTAAGCCCATTTCCTCGCCCCCTCGGCCTGTTGGCCTGAGGTGCTCCCTCAAAAAAAAAATTAAAGGTGCTTGTTCTTCTCCCCACATTCCGGCGGCTGCGACGACTGAGCTGCGACTGCGGATGGGACCTCACTGGTCGTGCAACCGCGCGCTTCCACGGCAACACCGGATGCAGTTTGGGCCCCGCCCTGCGCCTCCGCAATCCAGTGCGCCCCCGGCGGAGCGCATGGCCGGCCGTGCGTCGGCCGCCGCCGGGAGCCGGCTCAGGTACGTGCTCCTGCGCTATTGGCCCTCACTTCGCCTCTACTTGTTCTAGATTGGTTACCAGTATTTCAACTGATCTGCACTGCTCTAGCTCAAATCAAAGCTAAGAAACTTGTTCCTATGAACGCCACAATTTACACAGACCAATGCCACAGATGGTATGGTTTTCCCACAAGAAAATACGCCATTAATCAAAAGAATATGCTCTTTTTCTCTTCTTCATATTGTGATACCTGTCATTCAGTCATCACTTTCAAATTTCACTATCAAAGCTGTTAAATACAGTGTGATTTAACATCTGCCGGGTCTTTTTTATTAAAATCCAGAGTCAAGTCAACTCAAGGCAGCTCGCTTATGCTCCACGAATCTTCTTGCCCCTGTTCTCATTCCAAGCAACCTGGTAGGTCGATCCTATCGCTTCTTGCCCATCTGGTCTACTTGGATATTTTGTCAGAAGCCAGCTGCATCCCCAGGTTAGTACTCCAGTCCATCTCAGCCTTCAGTTGTACTTTACTATGTTCTTCTGAATCCAATCTCCACACCTCTTACAGAACTAGATGAGACGCGGCATGCTATTTTGTGTCGCTCAAAGAAATTCCCCACAAGTTTGTGTCCAATAACTTGTCACGCCCTTTCTAGCGTCTGAGAGTCAGAGTGATCTAGTTGCAGAGTACTGTCCCCATCTAATCCACTGGATGGAGTAACTCTTTTCAGTACTATAGAATATTGTGCCGGTGCCATAGCCGCGTGTCTGAAAAAGAACAGCTCTGATCAATTGTTACAGCACACAGGTTATAGTGTTCCTGATTCAACAGCTAGGTAATTTCTGCTGGAAGCTTAACAACTTGAACCCATGCCCTTTTTCTGGATCCTGAAGTCTGTTTGCAAAGAAGCATCCTCTTCTAATCGGTTGAATGCACAGTTTCTTTTTCTTTCCCAGCTCTTAAAATCCATAGCAAGTAGTAGTTTACTCTGTGGCCTGTTTTATGAAATCTCATTGGAAGAACTGGCCAACTGGTTTGACTAACTCATGTCAATAATTAGATCTAGGAAAATAACGCTTGTGCTGTCACAAATATTGTTGTTCTGAGAAATTAAAATTATATCTCAAACTCTTATTATGATATCTGGTCTAAATGAGTTTCTACTTGCTTCTCTTTTCTAGTTTCTTTTCCTGTGTAATCAGAAATGTCTGGCAAATATGATGTTTGGGAGAATAAGCTACAGAATCCAAATGCAACACCAATATCTCTTCCACTAGAATTTTTAAAAGCCATAACACATGATTTTTCCGCTGAGTCGGAACTCGGCGAAGGTGGCTATGGGGTGGTTTACAAGGTATGGACATTTCATTCACTCCACTTTTAAATGTTATCAGCAGTAATTTCTTGAACACATGTGGGTACTATTAAGAGAGGTTTAACTTACAACACAGGGAGTTCTTCAGAGTGGGAAAATTATTGCTGTGAAGAAGCTTTTTGAAATACGTCTAAAAGATGAAACATTCCAGAATGAGGTCAGATATCTTATGGGGATCAAGCACCAACACATAGTTCAACTTGTCGGTTACTGTGCTGAATCAACATGGGAAGCAATAGAGCAACCAAGTGGGAGTGGGAATCATATTTTTGCTGAAATACCGAAACGGTTACTCTGCTTCGAGTATGTATGCAACAAAGGCCTTGACAAGTATATTTCAGGTACGATTGATTACCAAACACTATACATGATTTATTCCTTTCTATCCACCTTTTCTGAAGTTCACTTCGTTGGAGCACAGCTCGGACTAAGTTATGTCTGCTAGTAGCTAAGGATGGCCAATGACATTTTTTTAGTGGAATCAGAGTACTGCTTAATTAACAGAAACCATATGTCATTTCACTCACTAGTACAGAGTGAGGCTGTTGCAGTCAGAACTAGGAAAGAAAGAATAGAATAGCTAAAAGAATTAGACATCTTCTTTCTATATAAGTAGTAAATAGGACACCCAAAATTTATGTTCATGAGTACTCCAACTTAGGTACTGAGGGTGTACATCCACACCTTCCGACTACTTGTGTTGTTATGGTACGACAAATTTAAATATTGAATGGGTACAGAATCACGTGTATTCTGTTTACCAATATCAACAGATGAATCTTTGGGGCTCGAATGGAACATGAGATACAAGATAATTAAGGGAATTTGCAGTGGTTTGTATTTCCTTCATGAGGAATGCCGCATTGTTCATCTGGACCTTAAGCCTGAAAATATATTGATGGATGCTGCAATGATACCGAAAATCGCGGATTTCGGTTTATCGAGGATTTTTGGCAAGCAGCAATCTCGAATTATCACTGATAGTCGTGCCGGGACACGGTAAACTACGCATATGCAAATCTATTGTTTTTTCCTTTCTCCTTGACTACTTTGCATCTATTCAGTTAGGCCTGAGATTCGTTGTAATTTTATAATATGTTGCAGTGGATATATGGCACCAGAATACCAATTCCAGGGGGTAGTCTCCATCAAGGCAGATATCTTCAGTTTTGGCGTTATAATCATTGAGATAATGGCAGGTCGGAGGGACTATCCATTTTTCCAGCAAGGCAGTCCTAAGAGTGTAGATACATCTTTCCAATACTTCAAAGAGAAAGTAAGATGAATTATTCTATATATATATATATATATATATATATATATATATATATATATATACCTGTCATTCTAGCTCTGTGTTACAAAGGTTTTATTGTAGGTGCTTAGAATTTGGAGGAACAAATTTTTAGCCACATCGAAGTTTACATCAGTGGCAAAATATATGCAACAAGTAGAACAATGCATAACCATATCCCTAAAATGTGTGGATCCTGACACGGCGAAAAGACCTACTGCAAAGGATATAATCAAAATGCTTTATGCAGCAGACCAGGTATGGTCACTCATAGTGAATCGTATATGATGCTCCAACCTATTTTAATGTAAGCTTTTATGGGAATATGCCGATTGCATAAGTTCATATTTTGTTCTGCAGATTTTGGTTCTCTATAATTTGCACCAGAAATCCTATTGTATGTATGTTATACTGTTTTATCTCTGTTTTCTTTTTCCTTTTTATGACAAGTAGGTCTGGGTTTGATTAAGTATGAAATCAAGATTGGAAATTAATTCTGGGAATCTTAATTTTATCGGTCGAAGATGCTCACTAGTGATGTGTACGCATATGGACTGAAAGATTTGCCATTTGACATATACCAACTACTTGCAAAGCTATGTCTACTTGATTATCGGCTAGTACAACTGTACAAGGAAACTTGTGATAAATTCGACTTTATTTTTCTAAGTGAGAACTGTTTTGTCTAGCTTGTTAAGATAAACTTTTTAATAGCATGTGCCTGGCAGCTGAAATGTCCCATGTACATAACATAAGCTGACTGCCATTCGAATGAAATCAAATAAAAAATCCCATGATTCTGTTCTATGGGAAAAAAGAGATGAGAACACATCCTCTGGGCTGTGGGAAATAAATGTGTAGATATGGTTTGCCTGATAATCTGGCTTAACCAAGTGATAGTAAATAAGTAACATTAATTATTGAAATATATGTATTAACGATATTAGTCATGAATGCATAGGTATTTATGAGATTATTTATCAACTAGTAATTTCCTGTTGACTTTTCCAAAAAGGTTAGATATATAGAAGAAATATTGCAGAAGGTACATGATTGTCCAGAGCTTTAAATCAGTAGGAAATGAGGATAACCAAAAAATATACACTTTATCATTTTAAAAAGGAATCTATGTTTTACTACAAGTTAAATTATGAGTTTGTTGGCCATTCATCACATATGTTTCTAGAAAATTTTGGGAAAGAGTAATCGAAACTAAGTTTTCACTAAACAAGTATTTATGGAGTCTAAAATAGGTGAATATGATCATGTAGTGGGCAGTGTCTCCTTTGAGTACTTTCGTTGCAGCAACCACGTCAAATAATCCATTTGAAGCATAAAATTCATAAATCAATGGGAAAACTCATCCAATTTCTTTACTGGCTCGCCTTTTGACCATTGGACCAACTAGTGCTCGCTGTCATTTCTGCTTTATGTGTACATTGTGGTGTCGCCATGCTTGTATATCTTCAACCGTGTACACCAAGCATATCAAGTGAAATGTCTGGAAGGGCATTATCTCATGAATTAAGCATGTACAGAAAAGGAAAATGATTTCAGTAGGAAATTCGTGGATGTTAACCACACAAGTCCGTTTCTTACAGTTTCTTGACATCCACCCGCTGGAGCTCCAGTTCCCCTTCGAATCCAACAAGTTGATGACATGCTCACTGCACCTGACAAACAACACAGATGAAAACGTGGTGTTTAGACTGATGGAGAAGAGACATAACTTCTTTTGCCTGCCTCAGTATGGTGTCGTGCCCCCGAGGTCCACTTACATTCTTGTTGTTACAGCGGATAAAAAGGATAACCTTCCAAAAGAAAGAGACACTGATTTAATTCTGCATCACAGTACAAGTGCTAAATATATCAAGCCCTTCCGACGCTTGTATGATTGTGACCAATATCTTGAGGAAACTGAGGAGTTGGGGAATGTGGTGCAGAAGTTGACACTGAAAGCTGTTTATGCTATGGATGGAGAGCCGACATGTGAGGTGAGTTGGTTCATGTAACGAAAAGTTTTCTGAATTACTTTGTTCCTGTGCACTGATTTTCCTTATGTTACTCGTTGCTTTCGTTTATGGTGTAGCAGATAGACCCACCTTTAATAAAGGTATGCACTTCCCTTCTCTCTTCCTTAGTTATTCCAACTTTTTTTAGGGAGGTGGTTGCATGCTGACCAGCTTTTTGTTGGATCAGATCATATCCGTGGAGGAGACTGATGTGAAGTTGTATGCCCTAGAAGCAAACCAGATAGAGCCATGGTGAGTGTGAGGCATAATGCATTGATCAGAATATCTGAACTCCTTCAAATGAGTGCACTGGATAGTTATCCTCTGTTAATTTCTTGTTATCATACAGGATTATAACAGGTCATGCAGACGGGTGTGTTGATATATGGAACTGTAACACACAGGCAAGTTACTGTACTCTCACAGCACTTGGTACCAGATCCCGTGTACTGAACATGTGAAAATATACAAGCTCTTGTTCTTTGAAGAAAACTTTATGAAAATCATTTGTAGGCTAAGTGTTAGTGACGGGCATCCCGCAAGGGGAGGCGTTTTTGTGCCCATCACTAAATGGTTGTTCTGTTATACTATTAGAAAGACAACTCCAGAGCCATTCAGATACTTATCAATCTTGAACCGAAAGGGCTCTAGAGATGTATTCTAAGCAATGAAAAAATTAGCGTACTATGACAAAATAGTGTGGCCATTAAAATACGCTATTAGTGTGCTATATCGCGCTATAGCATGCTTTTAGCGAGACATTGTACATCAATTTATTTAGCGAGCCATTGCTCAAAACGCTAGTGTGCTATTTTTTCCACTGGTTCTAAACCATGTATTGTGAATTAGAGCTTGGGCCATGGTCCTAGTTCACCAATGCCCAAAGGGCAAGGCAAGATATTGTTAGTATATGAAGTTGCAAATCTTGGTAATGTCATGTTATTAATCCTTTATTTTGCTCACTTGCTTAAAGTTTGCGTGTTTCTATGTGAATTATAAGTTAAGCAGGTAGGGGGCCGGTTTCCCAAGCTGGACAGGCATGTTCCATCCCTAGTTACTATCAAACTATACATATCCCTTGTTACAGTGTCCACTTACCCTGGGTAAATGTAAATGGTCATGAAAAAAGAACTCAATTTGTAGTCGCAAGTGTAACATGATTTTGTTTACATTGGACTAACAAATGTATCATCTGTATTTGCTGGCAGAAATCAATGAGGTTGATCAACGTCTCTCGGGCCATAGGCATGCTCTCTGACTTTTCCGTTAACATAAGTTGCTTCCATCATACATTAATATGCTAATAAGATGATCATTCTCGCTGCAGTTTGTTCCGTTAAATTTATTGAAAGAAAGTGCTGGTTTCTGGCTGGATCAACGGATGGTCTGATTAGTGTGTACAAATACAACCGTACTACAAAAGTGCAAGCAACCACCCGTTTCATAGCTCATGAAGACTCGTACAGTATCAGATCACTGGCCGTTCATGCAACGCAGCCCTATGTGCTGTCATCATGTGGTACGCACATAAAGCTTTGGGACTGGGACCAGAACTGGAAGTGCAGACAAACATTCGAGGCACAGTCCACGGTAAATCAAGTCGCATTTAACCCGAAGGACGCCAACAGTTTTGCAAGTGCTTCGGACGATCACACAGTAAAGGTCGCTCTTTCTCTCTCCTTGCTCTAAGCAAGATTTGATGTTATGAAGATACACTTGATTTTCTACTAGACCTTGATTGCAAACTGGCTCCTTCACTTGGTTTTCAGATTTGGAGTATTGATTCTTCAGAACCTAAGTATACTCTCTCTGGTCATTTGGGTGGAGTGAACTGCCTCAATTTCTTCACAAGCAACGATCAACAGTATTTGATTACTGGTTCGGATGATAAGACTGCTAAGGTCTATTATTTCATTGAAAAGTACAGTACTAGTATATTACGCCCATAAATTTGCTAATAATGCATGCTTTCTCTCATTTTAAAAATCAGATATGGGACATGCAGAAAAGGATGTGCGTCGATACCCTGAAGGCTTTTATGTCTCCAGTTATTTCTTCCATTTCCCATCCCTGTCTTCCATTTTTAATTACAGGTACAAGGGATGGTGCTATTCATTTGTGGAACTCCACTACTTTCAGGTAATCACCAGAATGTATTCTTATCAAGTAAGGACACACGCACACCCTTCAAAACACCTATATCCTTATCAAATATGCAGACATGCGCACGCACACACGCACCCTTCAGAGTTCAGAATTTGCCACACCGAACATATCTGAATTTCTAAATGTACATCAAACATGTGGTTCACGCAAGTTTACAAATGCGTGGTTTGCATAAGTTTACATAGCCGGTATTTCTTCCCATATGATATGATGAATGGTTATGGGAAATTAGTAAGTGGTCCTTCGTGTTCCCCAGGCTTGAGAGAATCCTTAACATTGGCTGCCATCGAGAAGTTCGTGGTCTTGTCGCTTTGGTGGGGTCAAGAAGGTAACCGGTATTTTGATGTTCTTGTGTTTTACTGTGTACTGTTGCCATATCCGCACCATAGCCTTATTTTTCGGCGCTTCACTTCCTATCAGCCTGTAAATTAAAGCACATATTCTTCCATCTGTTAGGGTTATGATTGGGCATGATTCGGCAGTATCGATGTTGGAGATCCATGATGAAGTACCAGTTGATACCAAGGGCAAAATGAAAGTGCCAAATGTCAGTGACAAGAACTGAAGTTCCATAAGTGTCACAAATTAGAAAATCCAGGATCTCGCCTTTTCTGTTTTGCACCAGAGAATCTAATATCTGCATTCCGAGCGAAGACAACCGTGGATTGATGAATGACATGTTTCAATTTGATAGAGCAGAGTAGCAATTATGTTGTTGGCCGGGTTTTGCTTACTCTTGCTTCCTAAAAACATGTAATTCAAGCAAATATCATGCATACACAATGTAAAGATTGCTTTGGGGGTGATCTGCGTATACAGTTGATTTTCTAGTGCGTCCTTCTGTGTAGATTTACTCCTGAAAAGAACTGTTTTGCCACGCTAAGTTATTTATCGCACATTTGTCAATCGGGATTGCTAGACCGGGAAACTGTCTCACAGTAATATTGTTTTTGGTAGATAGTTTATAATCGGTCAGGGAAGTACTATGAATCATCTTTTGACTGTGGACCGACCTTGTCACCCACGGTGGTTAATTAAGGGCATGCACAATGGAGGCAGCACCTAGGTGCTGCCCCATGCTCCACATGTGCATGAACCGGCGACGACAATGGTTTCATCTAGCCTGTGCCCAACCCGTGACCCCAAGCTGCCATCATTGGTGAGCACTTTTTTCATCTCTCTCGTCAGCGTTTTCACTGCTCTGTTGCCCAGAATGGGAAGATCATGAGCAACACATCTCACAGGCTTGCTTTTTCCCTTGCTTTCTTACCTTTCTCAGCCGAGGAATCCGGTTCTTCTGCAGGATGCCGCTTTGGCCTGCAAGCAGCATGCTGGACCACCCGAACCTACGTGGATAGCTGGGGCATCACTCCACGGTGGAGCATTGGCCATGCCCTAATACTGCTTGGGCCTGTTTTTGTCTGTCGCACTGTCCTACCATAGTTACTACATGGACCCAGTGTGGAAGCCTTTAAAGGTGGTGTAATAGCATGATGATCATATTCTTGTGGACTCAGAGTCTTGTGTACTGTACACACAGCCACACCGACACCAGCGTAGGCCGGCCAATACAAAATCGCCATATAGCCATCAAAGAGGCGCCGGTGTCAAACTTGACAAACTCTTTAGTCTTGCATGCCAAATTTTCTAAACCAAGTATTCAACCTGTACTGACACGAATAAACTCTCTTTCTCGGTTTCTCCCCTACCCGCTCTTCTCCTCCATAGTGGACTGCCTGGCGTCGTCTTTTTTATTTAACTAGGTAAGTGCGCGTGCGTTGCAACGGCGACATACATATTATATGGTTTGACACCATTTATATATAATACATACTTGTAGAGATTCAACATGATTCATACCTTTTCTTAATATTTAATTGGCTGTAATATTTATGTGTGATATTACGTGTGCCTGATATGTGGTGTTGCCAAATATTTATATACATTGACAATGATATGTGGTGTTACCGAATATTTGTGGAGACTGATTAGAGATTAATCGTGATTGGTTTCTTCCCATAAAGACGTACTCCCTCCGTCCCAAAATTCTTGTATTAGATTTGTCTAAATACGGATGTATCAAGTCACGTTTTAGTATTAGATACATCCGTATCTAGACGAATCTAAGACAAGAATTTTGAGACGGAGGGAGTAATAAAATGTAACAAGGATTTTCATCTTCAAAAGGATTGATCTTATTTGGTACAGTAGATAAAAGCCGTTTAAATGGACCGGTAGGGTAAATCTTGGTCTGATAGTAGTTTGATGGGGGTAAAAGTACTGTATCTGTCAGTGTGAATCCAAATGATGGAGACTCTTTTACCAGAAATTCAGCGGTGGGTCCCACCCACCACTATCTACTCCACGGGAGTGGCAGCGCTGGTAGAGTGTTCTTGAGAATCCTGGTTCATATCCCAGTCAACGGACAGCGAGCGGAAGCAGGAGACGGATCCGTCGCAAGCCAGCACCGACGACTCCGCCGCCACGGCCAACGGCGTTGTGCTTGCTCGACGTCGACGGGACGCCGCCCCCATCGTTCCCCGTGAGCGCCAGCGCGGGGCAGCACAAGGTAGGGGATTCCCCCGCCCCGCCCCGCCCCTCCCCATTTGATTTTGTTCTTTTAATCTTTCAGGGCAGAAATCTATCTGGCTGTTCGCATGTGCTGGAAAGGTTGCTGGTGTAATTCGCTGAAAGCAGCGGCTCAATTTCACGGGGCTATGATGTTGAAATTTCCCGAGAAGTTCTTACCCCTTTCCCGCCTATGTTTCTTCGCTTGTTCAAAACGCCAAGAAGCCATGAAAGCCTCATCATCCCTGGAACACGGAATCCATTCACCCAGTATTCTGAGAGCGGTTGCTACCGAGTAGTGTAAAATCACTGATGTCTGTGCAATCTTTTCCTGATCTGGCGATGAACTGTGGCTGGCTGCTACCCTGTGTCCTTGCGCTAACTCTGCTATTTCAGAAATTAAATTAGTTTTCCTTACTGTGATTTCTGTTCAAGTGTATTGTGTAATAGGTTATGCAACAGGTACATGGAGTATGACATGCTGGAGCATATACTTGAAGGAAAAGAGAAACCAACGAATCTACCTTTTGCACTTCTGAAGAAAATCACAGATGATTTCTCCCAAGAGCGAGAAATTGGCCAGGGTGGATTCGGAACCGTCTATAAGGTAATTCTTCCTCCTGAAGGTAATTTCTGTGTATAGCACCTAATATCCTAAGTATCTCAAAGATAGCGATGTATCACCAACAGAACAGAGTACATTTTTTTTTTTTGAGTTTGACCCCAGGTGCATATGCAGCAAAGTGTTCCAAGTCCAAGAAACGTGTATGCATGTTCTATAGAAAACTAACTCTCCAAGTTATGTATAAATGGATGAACACAGCTTTTACTGTAAAAATGCAAATGATGTTTTTTTTTACATATTCACATTTCGTTCAACTATGTACGCTTGGGAGTTCTTGAAGTTTTTGGGAAGCTTGAGAATGTGTTCCTTTTACTAGAGCACATATGCACAGGATATAACTATAGCAACTTGAAAATATTACTCTATCCTGGTAGTTCATTGTCAGGTCAGATCATTGGCTAGTACTTCCTTCATCCCATATTAATTGATGCTCAACGGATGTATCTAGAACTGAAATATGTATGGACACATCCATTTGAGCGTCAACTAATACGGGACGAAGGGAGTATATAACTAAAGTTGAGTTCTTTTGAAATGTGTAGTCCCTTCTTTTATACATTTTATTGCGACGTGCTTTCAAAATTCTACAAGCAGGGCTACTAGCTCTAAATGCTCACAAGAGATGTAAACAGGGTGTCCTACGAAATGGAAATGTTGCTGTGAAGCGGATCATGAGCAACTACACAATCGATGAGAAGCTATTTTATCGTGAGGTTAACAGTCTTTTGAAGGTTAACCATAAAAATGTAGTCCGGTTTCTTGGCTTCTGCGCTAATACTGAGCAGGTAGCGATAAAAATTGAAGGTAAAAGAGAATATATTTATGCTGAAATAAGAGAAAGATTGCTCTGTTTCGAGTATATCAGCAATGGAAACCTACAAAATTATATTACTGGTACGACATTGCATTTGATGCAGCCCTTCTATTTCCTCATTATCGTTTTTTCCATGCACTTCTACTTTCAAAGTCATGGTTGAGAAACAATAGACTCGACAAAACAAAATTTGAATCAGATGTTTGAAGATTCCATGCTACTGTTTCTTTCTTTCTACAGACGAATTAAGAGGACTTGAATGGAATGTACGTTTTCAGATCATCAAAGATATTTGTGAGGGTTTGTATCATCTGCACATGGAAAACCATATTATTCATATGGATCTTAAGCCTGCCAATATACTGCTAGATCATCATATGGTCCCAAAAGTGACGGACTTTGGTCTATCAAGACTTGATGAGAACTCACAAACCATGTGTGCGAACCGTTTTTTATCACTGTAAGCCACGCATCACAATAACGAATTCTTTTTCATAGTAGTTCTTCTACATTCTTAGTGCCATAATGGGCAATTATGTTGTTATCTTCTGCAGTGGATATTGTGCTCCGGAATATCTACATGGTGGCAGGATGTCTGTCAAATCAGACATATACAGTTTGGGTGTAATAATCATCGAACTGGTAACGGGACATAAGAGTATCCTTGATAATAATAATAGTGTAAGTGTTCCATTAGACCATGCATATGGTTCCTCTTTTACAAATATCCTAGAATTATTTTTTTGCCTTTGCATGTTATGATTTTTCTAATAACTGCTACTTACTTTACATACTCCCTTCATTTTTATATAAAGGCCACAAACTCAGATTACAGGTACCAAATGTAAAATTTAATGCATGCGTTGCAAGTCAGCTTTTCTTTTTGTTTATTAGGATCATTAATACCCCACCTGCATGCAAGAAAACTGAGTGGAGGAAGTAGCTGACTGTTATTATGACTGCGTGCATGCAACTATTAAACAAGCTGCCAGTACGAGAAAATATCATTAATTTTGTCTCGATTACTGTTAGTGGTCTTGTATAGATGCAAATGTATATTCCATAGTGGCCTTGTATAAGTAAATGAAGGGAGTACTATCTATATTGCATTGGATATCATACCATTCCCAATGTTCCCAAAAACTTCAAGAACTCCCAAATGAAAATACTTCACCTTGCCTTAGTGCCTCTCCCACCTCGGCACCTGCACCTCACCTCGCCCCAGCGCCCCTCTAGCCTTGACGCTCTTCCCTCAACTCGCTAGCATCACAATGCCCCTTTTGATCTCGCCCTTGCGCCCCTCCCGCCTTGGCGCCCGCACCTCACCTCACTAACTAGCAACCTCCGAGGCAGGTATGCTCGCTCCCACCGCTTGCATCTTGCCGTCTCACAACTCACTAGCCACCCCAGACATGTCAGTCGCTGGATACTTCATGGCGGCCTCCCTGCCGCTGCAACCGCTTGTCCTCCTAACTCACCGACCCACCTATAGACCTTACCACCATTGGAGCGTCTCCTCCATGCCACCCATCGCCCAAGAGGCGAGTATATGGAGTCCGTCCAAGATGACCTGCCAGAGTAGGAGAACAAGGAGGTTGTGTACTCTGACAAGGACCTCTGCGCGACTCCGATGCAAGAGTAGGACATGAAGATGGGCAAGGCGGGTATTTTTACCCGCGGGAATGTTGTACCTAGCCGGGTACGACTATGGCAAAAAAATTGGCCCCGTGGTGTGGGTATGGGTAGCGGACACTAATTTTTTTAGCTAGGTGCGGGCATGGATTCATTCTACTCTCGCATACGACGAAGCTGGGTGCCATTTGTTCAAATATATATGTGAGGCTTCTATATGCAGCCTCTAAGTTGAGGTTACCTAAGAATGATGCCTGACAATGGATTGCACCGAACCTAAGGTCAGTTTGTTGTATTGTGCCCTTGTCTATAAAGTTGTATGGCCCACCCCACCAATGATTCATACTGCATGAGCAATGTTTTGTACACATATAGGGGTGTCTACCTTCACAACATGAGCTAGGGGTGTCTATTTTTACAGCATGGGCCAGGTACAAGCTTAACAAAATATCAATTGCGGGTCTCGTCTCCTTGCGGCAGTCCCGACTAAAACTAAGTATTACTAGCTCATGATGGTGTGTTGCCACACCCGTCAGACACAATAAGATGCTACAAATTGTTGAAGTATATGAAGATTTCCCAACATTCTCCATCAGTTTAAACTTTTGGTTTTACCGGTTGCTTCATGAAACTTAATACGTTATCAGAGCCAAGAGGTCTCAAGTTCAAGATCTAGCCCACACGATATTAATAAATATAGTTGCAACCTACATCAGCCCCACATCTAAGGCTCTTATTAGTTGCTTCATGAAACTTAATATGTTATTAGAACCAAGAGGTCTCAAGTTCAAGATCTGGCCCACACAATATTAATAAATATAGTTGTGGCCTACATCAGCACCACATCTAAGGCTCATACGAGCATAAACGTGAGGGGGGTGTTGAAATATATTCCCCACCCTTCTTTTCCAGTTCATCCTTTTCGATTAATTGGCTGGTGCATGCAATTAAAAAAAATGTTGCCCCCGAGTGATCCAAGAATTATTGATTTGCTAACTAGTAATAGGAAAAAATAACTTTGGGCAGGTCCATTGTGATACATGTTCGGATTGGGTTAGTTGTCGACCTTTGTGAGTAATAGAATAAATAGGCAAGCATGCACCATTTATATTTTGACGCGAATATTTTTTCCATTGTTCTAAGTTAACTTTGTGAAATGACAGGTACTCAGAAGATGGAGGCACAGGTGGAAAAAATCAGGGAAGGAAACACCATTAGGTTACCGACAAGTAACTAAATGCATCGAAATAGGGATGCGCTGCCAGGAAAACGACCCCTACAGGCGACCTTTTATTGGCGATATATTATGTGATTTCATAGACATGGAAGGTACAAATGGGCAATTCAGCAGTGACAATGGGTCCACAATTGATGAGGTAATTGAGCTTAATATGTTACATGAATCCTCAACCACCTAACAGTTTCTAGCATTATTTGGTTGTTCTTCAAGAAGCTAACATTAACTTTCTAATAAATAAGTTTATAATCCCTTAAGCCGCACTTCTCGCCTTGTGTTGTTTGTTGATCTTTCCTTTCTAGTGGGATTCCCCTTTCTGTCCCTCTTCTCTTATGTTTTTTTCCTCCCGGGCTTTCACAGGCTTTCTTCTTCCATCTTTGTTTGTTTGAATTGAACACTAGCTTACTTGTTTCTTATAGGAAGGAGGTCCCCTCATTATCTTCCGTCAAACTGATCTTAAGCACATATTCTTGCCTGACTCAAAATGTATCTTAATTAGGAGACGAGATGCATGAATTAAGCATATTCATGGTAATGTATTTTGCTCATTTCTCACAGATAAGCCCTTACTTGGAGGATGATATGCTTGGAATTGAGCCGCTCGAACTACATTTTCCTTTTGACCTGAACAAGCAGATGTCATGCTCAATACAGCTAACCAATGAGACAGATGGTTGCATAGCCTTCAACATCCAAACAACGTCCCCCTTGCCATATTGCGCACATCCAACCAAAGACATTGTGCCACCGAGATCCAAGTGTAGTATCGACATAACATTGCAACTACAGAAGAACGCACCACGACATGCCGGCGGGTTAATTGTGCGGAGCACTAAAGTAAGTGATGGTCTTGCAGCTCGGGATATAACTACTGACATGTTCAATAAAGAGGCAGGCAACTTGGTTGATGAGGTGAGTTTGGATGTTGTTTTTGACGGAGAGCTACAAGCCCCATGCTCGTCTGAAGTATGCTTATCTGAAGTACCAAAGCATTCATCACTTGCACCAGTAGCAGTTTTGGGTATGGATGATCCGAGCAATCCAGAGGCATCTAATGTTCCACAGTCATCTGCACATGCGGGGTCAGAAGGGACAGACTCTGAGGTGAGCTTACTCAATGCAAAAGCAGAAAGGAGCTTAGTATGGTACTGTAACTAGAGCACCAATGTTTTAGACAATTCAAAACTGGTGCGCGCCTGGTGGAATATGCTTTTCTATGAGTGTCTGCAGTACAATCCCATTAGTTAAGTTCCATGCATGCAACCTAACAAACATAAACAATAACTGCCCTTTCTTTCTTCAGGAAATTTGTGCAGATGCTAATTTGTTAAACGGTTAAGTTCTCCCTCTGCAGGTAATCCCTGCAGGCTCCAACAAACTTCTTGACATCCACCCACCCGAGCTTTGGTTCACGTTTGAACCCAACAAGTTGATCCCCTGCTCACTGCACCTAACAAACAACACAAATGAATATGTGCCGTTTAAGCTTATGGAGAAGAGTAGGCTCATGGACAAAAGGAGGTGCTTTCTAAGTCTACCGCTCTATGGCATTGTCCCCCCGAGCTCCATCTACATTCTCGTTGTGACAACGGATAAAAGGGAAAACCTGCCAGAAGAAAGAGATGTCAATTTTGTTCTTCAGAGCAGTATAGGTGATGAGGGCCTCAAGCCTTTCAGAAACCAATATGATTGTGACGAATATTTTGAGAAAGCAGCAGAGTCGGGGCATATGGTGCATGATGTGACACTGAAAGTTGTTTATGCACCCAAAAGGGAGACGGCATGTGAGGTGAGTTAGTTCAAGTAAGCAGAATATTTTGCCCGGTGAGGATAGATGTGAAGTATACAGTACAGACAATGTTAGTACGTAATGCACCTGAAAGAACGGAACCGCCTGCTAGTGTGACCTGTTGCTTGCCTCGCCTGTCCTGGTTTTGCACAGGGTTGGTGAAATTTCGTTAGCGTATAAAAAAATGTTAGAATAGCCGACAGAACTACCTGAATCCAGTGGGATTTAGGCCGGTATGAGATATGATCTATTCTATTTTTTAAATATAATTTGCAAAGGCCAGTTGAGTTCTGAGCTGAATTCATTGAGTGACCAGTTGAATATCTTGGAAAGCGGGTTTATATGCACTGATGCTTCTTTTTGTTTCTTTTTTTCTTCACGCATCCACGATGCAACAGGCAATTCCACCTTTACTTAAGGTCTGTTTTCTTTTCTCTTCATAGATCTTCCAACCTTTGGTTTCTATAATTTTACCCGAGTTTTGTTGGATCAGATCACATTCGTGGAGAAAACCCATGCAGCATTGTGTTCCCTCGATGCAAACCAGACAGAGCCATGGTGAGTGACCGAGTGTGTATCATGTACAGTATGCATAGGCATTAGAATGGCTAAACCTCTTTCAACATTGATTGTGATTATCATGGTTAAATTTCTTCTCGTTGCAGGATTATAACAGGTCATTATGATGGACGTGTTGGTTTATGGGACTATGACACGCAGGCAAGTTACTGTATTCTCTCAGAAGTTAGTACCAGAGTCATATTAATATCTGAACATACACAGTTACTAGTGTTCGTCGATGTTTTCTGTCATGAAAAGGCAAGTTTGTTGTTGTTCAACATAAGTAATAAAATGCTAAAAGCTTTTCTGAACAGTCTGAAAAACCGTCACACTATACATCTCTTATATTGACAATATTCCACTTCTTGTGGATACATTTGATGGCTCATCACAGAAAGCTCAATTTTTATGGAAAAATGTACCACGCTTTTGTTGGCATTATTGGACTAACAAAGGGCTCATTTGTATTTACTGGCAGAAATTTCTTGCTTTGGTTAAAGTCTCGGGATCATCAGGCATGATATGAAATCTCTGGTTTCTTTGTTATCATAACTAAGTCGATATACTAATAAGATGACCATTCTCACTGTAGGTTGTCTTGTTAAATTTATTGAACGGCGTCAATGGTTTCTGGCCGGTTCATATCACGAAGGATTTATCCACGTGTACAGCTATGAAACGGAAGTGCAGGAAGTCAATAGTTTCCGTGCTCATGATAAATTTCTTGAATCGATGGCCATTCATCCTACACAGCCTTATGTGTTGTCATCATGTGATACACAAATAAAGCTTTGGGACTGGGACATGGATTGGGAGTGCAGAAGAACGTTTATAGAACACTCCCATACTGTAAAACAGATTGCATTTAACCCATGGAACACCAACAGTTTTGCTAGTGCTTCAAGAGATCACACAGTAAAGGTTCGGACTTGTCTTGTCTCTTATGCTAACTGAAAATTGGCTTTCTTCAAGACCAACTGATTGCAAACTCGTATGTTTTGTGTTCAGGTTTGGAGTCTTGATTCTTCCAGATCTATGTGTACTCTTTCTGGGCATTCGGACGAAGTGAACTGCCTAGATTTTTTCATGCGTGATAATCAGCAATATTTGATTACGGGCTCTGAGGATATGACTGCCAAGGTCTGCTATTTCACTAAAACATGTAGCAATGCATTATGCAGATAACACTAAAAATAACACATGCTTGTTTGTTTGTTCCAACCAGATATGGGACCTGCAGAAAGAGATGTGTATTGAGACACTAAAAGGTTTCATGTTTCCAGTTGTCTCTATTGTTTCCCATCCCAGACTTCCACTTGTAATTATAGGTACAAGAAACGGCATCGTTCATTTGTGGAGCTTGAGTAATTTCAGGTAATCGGCACTGTAGGAGTATGTCCTTGCAACGTTCACAAACTTGCCACACCTAACATGTGTCGTTGCACATGTTTGAACTAATGCTAGCATCACTTGAGATGCTCGTGTCACACAATTTTATTTTAAAAAATGTTGTCTCCCATGTGATACAATTAAAGTAACCGGAAAGTAATTAGTGATGCTTCATATTCTCCAGGCTTGAGAGAATTCTTCACATTGGTTGTCATCAAGGTGTCCGTGGTCTCGCCGCTTTGATGGGGTCAACAAGGTAATCGATATTTCTGATGTTGTCTTTTTTACTTCCTAGCATTGTTATGTTGTAGTATGTTTTGTAGGTGGAAAATAATGGTCTTCAGTGCTAGTTTCATTTATTTTTGTCATTTCCCTGCCACCTATTTTTCACAATTCTCGCCCTCTATATGATATTTTGCATGTAAACTGAAGCACATACTCTCTATGTATCAGGGTTATCATTGGACATGGTTCAGCGGTATCAATGGTGGAGATCCATGATGAAGAACCTGTTGATAGCAAGGCCGAAATGGAAGTCCAATATGAGCGGCAAGGACGATCATTTGGTATGACCGACGCATATTAAAAAAAAAATCCAAGACATCCGTCGCCGGCGTTGCATGCACTGTTACCTGCCGATTAGGGCTAAGATGAAGAGACAGAGTAAACCTTACGGCAGAAAAGAGGGTGAGGAAAGCAGTGATTTGGGAGGGGAAAGGTTTGACAGAGATAAACTTAGTTGTGATAGGTTGAATAAAATGTAACGTATAAACAAGACACACTAACAATCATCAATAGATATTTTGTTGTCCTCACAATCTTACACAGCACCCTCAAATTTATGTTTGGTCCAATAGACTCTCCTTTGGCATCCTAACACTCAATTGCCTGCTCCTAACTCCGGTTTACAATGAAGTATGTTAATTTTCCCTAGCAACCACTTTACTTTCCGTATGTTCCTTTTTAGAACATCTTTTATGCGTACTTTGTTAGAGATTTATTATGTGTGGTCCATCTGCGCTGGTTTGATATACTAACAAATATATGTGTATAATTTGCTAGAACTAAATGTGCATGTTCCCCCGCAAAAAAGAAAAGTAATGTGCATGTTAGCTGTTTCTTTCGTCTTTTTTATCCAAGTGAAAGTCTTCCAGAATGATGGCTTAATTGTCCAATTATGTATGCTCTCGTCTGCCTCACCAGAAGTCGTAGCTAGATGACAACAACAGATTCAGACGGCATTTCTTTTCTTGACATGAGACCGCAACTTTTTACTTGGAGATCGCCGATAGAGATCACACTGGTTCAATGCACATTAATGAGCTAGCTGTTGCAACCTCGTGTTTATCGTAAGATATTTGGGCCGGCCGGCTGGTGCACATGCACTGTAATGAGCTGTTCCACGATGTATTAGTTTACTATCTCGATCCATGGGGCCAAGGTTAAGTCTAGGAGGTCTACAATTATCACATAGTACTCCATCTGTGCTAAAATAAGTGTCTCAATCTTAGTACAACTTTGTACTTATTTTAAAACAGAGGAAGTATGTGTTTCATTTCGACTTTACTCCGTGTTCGCTCGCTAGAGCGAGCGATCCCCACGCGTGGAGCAAGCGATCTTCAAAGTTAGTACAATGTTGAGACACTTATATGTACTATTTGATAGTATATCTCAATTGCATACCATTTATACTATTTTCTAAATGTGACTAAAACACCTGACATCTTCATCATTACTATGCATACAATCATTCTTATTAGTTACACCATCCGTCCCGAATTACTTGTCGCGAAATTGGATAGACTTGAATTAATTCAAATAAATGGATGTATCTAGACGTATTTTTTTGTTTTAAATGGATTTATCTAGACGTACTTCTAGTCCTAAATGGATGTATCTAGACGTATTTTTAGTTCAATATACATCCATTTCTATCCATTTCTGCGACAAGTAATTCGGGACGGAGGGATTATTAAGCAGAGTACAGAAAAAGCAACCACTGCCGAACTAGCATGGAAGAAAGTCATGGTTGGCATTGGGAGTTCGATCACCATCACAAAATCACAATTCAACAGTGGCTAGCTTTGCGTGCATATTTTCATCAGGACTAGTACAAAGACTTATTAAGAAACTTGAAAGGTTGAGGAAGCCATATGACAAAGGAGTGGTTGAAATATTCTTCCACTGGATTGGATCGACTAGATGATGCTCTGAGAGATGAGAGAAACAATGACTTGATGGTTAGTCGTGGAAACTATTAGTTCTCCCCAAACGACGCACCAGTTGTCACGCATGCCGATGGTTTGATTATATAATCTCAAACGTCCCGCCATGACACAAAGAGCCAAGACTTTGCTCCCGCAGCTTACGGATCTGGCCGGCGTAGGCACTTGTGGTTTAAAATTGTCTAATTAGCTGTTCCGATGATGGTAGCTCGTGGATTGATTTGTCCTTTAAGAACGCCATCTCCTGCGCTAAGGCCAGCACTTGATCTCTCTAGCTACACCTACCATCACACAAGGAAGAAGAAACACCTACCAAAGGGGGAAGAAAGAGAGAGGTAGCCAAGCCACATCATGGCGGACCGGCTGGCGGTTGGGTTGGCGAAGTCGGTGGTGGTAGGGGCGGCCACCAAGATCCAGTCGGCCATCGACGAGGACGCCAGGCTCCGGCAAAAGGTGAAGCGTGACCTTGTGTTCATCTATATGGAGTTCGAGATGATGCAGTCCTTCCTGGACGATGCCAATGAGGAGTGTTGGCGCCGCTTCTCGCAGTGCCGCTCTTCTTCTTCTACCTCGAGCTGCCTCACACAACTCTCTCTTCTCTCTTCTATGGTTCTCTCAAGAATACCTGAACGCACACTACATACACACACATACACCAAAGAGCAGACCATCCGCTAGCTTTGCCGAGAGGCTCCATCCTTGGTGAATACAGTTCTTTTTTTGGAAAAGGGGCCGTGCCCCAGCCTCTGCATCAGAAAGATGCATACGGCTCATATTATTAAAAGTAAAAAACCAGTCACAAAGTACCGAAAGGTCATAGTACAAACTATAACAAAATCTGTAAATAAGAAAAGCCCAAAGCCACAACCGGCTGGCAAAACTATAGGATCACTCTATCCTATTACATGACCGCCATTCAAACCGGTTAAAAATATCCCAAGCTACCATCTCCCATCGGGTAGACGCAGTAACCAAACGCTCCCTGGCCTCCGTCGGAGTGAGTAGCGACCACATACGGATGAACGCCGTGGCCTTGAAGATAACCTGCAAAAAGTGAATGTTTGTTGATCGGTTAAAGACTAAGTCATTTCTGCAATTCCATATTGCCCACAAAAGTGCACAAACGCCAACCCGAATGTGTCTTGCAATGTCAGAATCCACCCCATCTAGCCATGTTCCAAATAACATACTAATAGAGGTGGGCTGACTGATATTAAAAGCAATATGAACCGACCGCCACAGAATCTTAGCCAACGGACAATCGAGAAAGAGGTGTTTGATGTTTTCAGAATGATCACAGAAGCTACACCGAGACGGACCTACCCAATTACGTTTTGCAAGATTATCCTTAGTCAAATGACTTGTTTATGCACAAACCACATAAACACTTTAATACGTAAGGGTACCTTAACTTTCCAAACATGTAAGGAGGTAGGGATGACCGTAGAGTTAATGACATCCTGATACATTGATTTGACCGAGAACACACCGTTCTTAGTAAGTTTCCAATGCAGCTGATCAGGGTGCGAGACAACCGGACATCCATCAAACGTCGAACCAGATGGAGCCAGGCCTCCCAACGATTACCAACAAGCGTCCGCCTAAAGCTGATATTGAGGGGAACGGACTGTAAAACAGTAGCAACATAGGCATCTCTACGTTGGACTATGTTATACAAAGAAGGATATTGAAGTGCTAGTGGGGTCTCCCCAAGCCACGTATCCTCCCAAAACCTCGTCGTGGTACCATTCCCAACAATAAATTTAGTCTTGTTGAAAAATATTGTTTAACTCTCATCAGACCCTTCCAAAAGGGCGAATCTGAAGGTCTCACAGACACCTGGGCCAAGGTTTTAGCAAAGAGATACTTATTGCGTAAAATCTGTGCCCAAGTGGCCTCCGTCTCAGATGACAACTTAAAAAGCCACTTGCTAAGGAGACATATATTTTTGATTTCCAGATTTTCAATACCTAGGCCACCTTGGTCCTTAGGTCTGCAGATAATATCCCACTTCGCAAGTCTATACTTCCGTTTAAGCTCATCAATTTGCCAAAAGAATCGAGATCGATAGAAATCTAACCTTTTCCTAACTCCGACCGGAACCAAGAAAAAGGATAACAGAAACATAGGCATACTAGTAAGGACCGAATTAATCAGAATTAATCGACCTCCATATGACATGAGCTTTCCTTTCCAACAGCTCAGTTTCTTTTCAAAACGATCCTCCAAACATTTCCACTCAGCATTGGTTAGCTTACGATGATGAATGGGTATACCTAAATACGTAAATGGTAAAGAACCCAATTCACATCCGAACAATTGTTGATACGATTCCCGGTCATCATTAGCTCTTCCAAAGCAAAACAATTCGCTCTTGTGGAAGTTGATTTTAAGCCCGGACAATTGTTCAAATAAGCATAGCAGCAGCTTCATGTTCCTTGCTTTCGCCATGTCATGCTCCATAAATATGATAGTATCATCAGCATACTGGAGAATAGATAACCCGCCGTCTACTAGATGTGGAACCAGGCCACCTACCTGTCCTGCATCCTTTGCCCGACCTATTAAAATAGTCAGCATGCCAGCCACTATGTTAAACAGGATCGGTGACATAGGGTCTCCTTGCCGTAGCCCCTTGTGTGTTTGAAAATAGTGACCCACGTCATCATTCACCTTAATCCCGACACTCCCTTTTTGCGTTAAAGAGTCAATTTGGTTTCTCCATGCCGGATCAAAACCTTTCATACGCAACGCTTGTTGAAGGAAAGGCCATTTGACTTTATCATATGCTTTTTCAAAATCCACTTTAAAAACTACGCCATCAAGTTTTTTGGAGTGGATGTCGTGGAGCGTTTCATGCAAGACCACAACCCCTTCCAGGATGTTTCTATCCGGCATGAAAGCTGTCTGAGACGGCTGAACTACTGAGTGTGCTATTTGTGTAAGCCTATTTGTCCCCACCTTAGTGAAGATCTTGAAACTCACATTTAGCAAACAATGGGTCGAAACTGCTCAATCCGAACAGCGTCCGTCTTCTTAGGCAGAAGAGTAATCGTCCCAAAATTTAGCTTGAACAATTGAAGCTGCCCCTCAAAAAACTCGTGAAACATGGGCATCAAGTCACCCTTGATAAAATGCCAACACTTCTTGTAAAACTCCGCCGGAAACCCGTCCGGACCTGGAGCCTTGTTGTTCTCCATTTGAGTAATAGCCTCAAACACCTCTTTCTCCGAGAAAGGAGCAGTCAAGAGCTCATTCTCGGCAGTCTCAAGTTGAGGCACATCCTCAACCCTAGACTCATCCAACGACACGAATGTCTCTACCGGGTTACCAAACAACTGTTTGTAATAATTGGTAATGTACTCTTTGAGATTATCCTGACCAACTATCGTTCCTTCATCTTGTTCTAATTGGAAAATTCTCTTCTTACGATGCTTCCCATTCGCAATCATGTGAAAGAATTGAGTGTTATCCTCGCTTTCTACGATTTTGCGAACCTTGGCTCGCAATGCCCACTTCAATTCCTCCTCACGGAGAAGTTTTTTAAGCTGCATCTCTGCGTCTATCTTTGATGCCAACTCAGTGGCATCCAAGATAGAGGTTTCTGCTTTAGCTTCTAAATTTTGAATGATTAGAAGAAGTCTGTCCTTCTCCACCTTATAAATCCCATGCGTGTGCTTAGCCCAGCCACGAAGGAAACGACGGAGATGACGAATCTTGGATTGCCATCTGTCGATAGGTGTCCTACCTCCCGAGTCCATAGCCCACTCTCTAGCTAACAACTCGAGGAACCCTTCTCTTTCAAACCAGGCAAGTTCAAACGAGAAAAAGTTCTTGTTGCCCACAAAATTTTGAACTCCGGAATCGACTAATAGCGGTGTATGATCCGAGACACCTTGAGTCAAAGCCTGCACCATTACCAGTGGAAACTTCTGTTCCCACTCAACACTAGCTAGCACTCGGTCAAGTTTCTCATAGGTTGGGACCGGTAACGAATTAGCCCAAGTGAATTTCCTACCCGAGAGTTCGATCTCTCTGAGATCCAAACTTTCAATGATAGTGTTGAACATAAAGGGCCAACGGCCGTCAAAATTGGCATTATTCTTGTCCTCTTTTCTTCGGATTATGTTGAAATCCCCTCCCACTAAGAGAGGTAACTGTTCATTAGCACAGATGCGCACCAAATCTGCCAAGAAATCTGGTTTGAGTTCTGGTTGAGCAGCTCCGTAGACTGCCACCAAAGCCCAATCAAACCCATCTGCCTTCGATCTAACCCGAAACTTGACAGCGAACTCGCCCATAACTACGCTCCTTACCTCCAACGTTTCACACTTAACCCCAAGTAAAACCCCGTCGGATCTTCCCCGAGGTGGGAGGCAGTGCCAATCAAAATCTACCCCCCAGACAAAGTGGCGAGAAATTGATTAGTGAAATTACTTCTTCCAGTCTCGGACAAAGCAATGAAATCCAAATGATGTTCCAGAGAAGCATCCGCCAGAAACCTCCTTTTATCCAAGTCTCTAAGACCTCTGTTATTCCAGAAAATGCCTCTCATAAGTCATCATGAAATTTTTTGGCAGTACGAATCCTAGCACTCCTACGCACAGCGGAAACTGGATAAACCTTTCTTTTCCATGTCCGCTTAGGCTTGACTATATCAACCACCGGGAATATGACCCTCATCCTCAGCATCCATCTCTAAATGCTCATCAACATGGAGAGAAGTATCAGGATGTGAGTCTTCCTCCGCCTCGAGACCATCAGGGTCAAGATCGGCACACATACCATCTAGAACCCTAACCCCAAGCGCATCAATCTCCGAATCATTCATTGGTTTAACTGCAGCTATGTGACGAATCATATCTACCGCACGCTCAGCTTCCTAATCAAGAATGTCATTAACTGATTTAGCAATCTGAAGATCATTATTACCAAGTGAAATTCCTAGTTGATTTGCATTATGGATGATCTCATTATCAGTGAAATGCAAAATGGAATTTGACTTAATAACAGACATACCAGTGGTGGTTTCAATGTCCTGCAACTTGGCAGCTCTCACAGCGCACCGTAGTTGAATGTCATCGACATCCGGCTGCTCCTGCAACCTCCCGCTGATCCGCCTCCCCTGGGAGACAGGGTCCGGGATACCACCAAAAGCGATGACCTCCTCGCGGGAAGCCCTGCAAGGGGAGAGACCGCCTGCCCCTCCCCCCACAGCGACGCCCCGTGTCGCCGTCACCAGCGCAGGAGAAGTAGACGGAGGCACCGCCTGCAGCCCGTCAACAGGCGACCCGCCAGCAGCCGGCTCCGGGGCAGCCCATACGCCGCGCACCGAGGAGGGGGAAGTAGCTGCAGCGGCTCCACCCAGCCCACCCAACACTGTGGGGGCAGGTGAGGCAACTACCCCCATCCCCGGCGCACCAACGGCAGCGTGAAGTGGTGAAGACGTCTCCCTAGCCGGACTGGCCGGTGAAGACACCTGTCTGCGGCCAGTATCCAATGCCCGCCGAGCCTCCGGAGTGATCATAAGTACTGCGCTGGTCCTGACCATACTCCCGGCCAGCTCCGCCGAGTCGTCCACAAGAGTCGTCATGTCCAGCCGCGGTGCAGGGGATGAAGGGGAAGAAACAACCTCGTGAACAGCCAGTCTGTCCTCCATAGCCCTCATTCCCTCCGGAATCACCGGTGGCACGTGCTCAGACGGATCATCCAACTCCACACGATCACTCCAAAGACGAGAAGGCGCAGAGAAAGCCCCAACAGAGCCAAGCTGAAGCATGTTGGACGGTGCCGAACCCGGTGTTTTCCCCTTAGCAGACTCTGCTGGCTTAGGCGATTCCACAGGCCTGGAACCCCTGTCACCATCACCGGGTGCGTCCTCTCCCCGGTTCCCAGAAGCACCACCCCCCTCAGAGGTATCCATAGGTAGCAACTCCTCAAAATCTTGAAACAAGTCCGGGTCCTCATACTCGACATTCAACATGTAAGCAACCCCCTCATAACACCATCTGACCACATCCGGCAAGAACTGAATGTTAGCCACTCTAATCAACAAACGAGCAACACCGTGAGCACGAGTAAAAGGCATGTCCACCTGCTCAGTCTTACCGAGCAAGGACCCCAAGCTCCACGTGACAAAAAATCATCCAATGGCTCGGACGGTGCCCCCGAAAAGCGAACCCAGATCTGAGTCAGTGGTGTGCCCTGCGGTTCCTTCTTTTTCCACTCATCAAACTGCAACACAAAGCTAGTTCCAGTAACTCGACTCATGCCAAACTTGAGAATCCTCTTCTGATCCTCTTTAGAAGGAAAATCCACTTTATAAGAATTATCAGAAAGTTTCATCAAGGACCATTTGAAATTTCCTGGAGCCAATTCCCGCAACTGCTGAATAATCTGGGCTTCAGTGAGCGGTCCGGTGATCACTTTAACCACCCCAGGGAAGGAGGTTTCAATGACAGGAACCACCGAAGCCACACTAGGTGACTCAAAGAACATCAACTCAGAGCAACAGAGCCCGTAGATATTAAGTGTCGGTTTGGGCCCGAGAAGAAGCGGACACTCAGCCGCCACATGCTTAGGTTTTCGACAAATGTCACATAACTCAGCAGAGCAGTCAACCATGAAGTGACCCGTCTCCCCACAGCGGAAACAGACTAATTTTTTCTTCTTAGCCGCCCACTTAGACAGCTTGTCACCTCCGGCCTTCTCCGAGCCTTTATCAGACTCCGCATCATCCGATTGCGCAATCATCGGGACGGCCACATCAGCAAGAGCCTTAACCGTCTCCACCACTGTCTGGGTCAGAGCCGCCTCATCAGTGGCCATGTCAGAAGTTTCCGAGGCGGCACCGGGCAAAGTACGCGGGGGGCCCCGAAATCCACCGCGCCCACCACGGAAGCGTCCTCGGAAGCGGCTGGGGCCAACCGCGCCCTCGACAAAGTTCCCCGGTGGTCCTTGAAATCCCCGGCCAGCATTACCCTGCTCCGTCCAAGCGTAGCCTCGCCCACCACCGGTGGACGACGAACCTCGGTGCAGTCCCTGACCATATGCGTCGTAGCCATCATCACCCCACTGACCACGGGGAGGATTGCGGCTGTCTCCCGCGAATGCCCCCGACCCACGGCCGGCAGCACCATTGGCGGCACCACCCCGGCCGGCTACCCCATTGGGAGCGCCTCCCCGGCCGGCAGCCATTTGCCTAGGCCAAGGTCGCTGCGGCTGGGGTTGGGTGGCCACATGAGGAGGCGGCACCGCCGCCCTGGCTATGGCCGGCGCAGCCGTCGCCGGTGTTGCAACCGCAGCCGCGGTAGGCACAGCGGCAGCCGGACCCCCCGGCGCAGCCCTCGCAGGCGCCTTCGCCGGTGGCGGCCCCTTGGGCGGCATGAAGACGGCAGCAGCCGCAGGTACCCGCTTGAGCCTTCGTACGAGAGCAGACGGAAAACCAACGTGCCCGCGGCGGCGAACCCTAGCGCGACCGTAGCTGTCGAAGGTCAAAGATCGTGCATGGGATTGCCCTCGATCCGAAGCGATCTCCAGCACGTCGAAGTGGACCGGTTTTGCCTGGGTCTGTAACCCAGCTAGTCCCGGCCCGACCTCGAAAAAACTCGTTTGGCCCAAAGGCGCAACATCGACTGGGCCCTCCAAACCGTCTTTCGATTGCAGCCCATCAACGTTAAGCAAAAATTTCAAACGTGAGATCCGATCGGCACGGATGTCGCCGTTTCTGCCGAACGCCGGCGCCGGCGTCTTCACCGCCGATGCTCGCCGCGGCCTCTTCTTCTTCACCACAATCCATGACTCCTCCGTAATGAAATCGGACAAAGTTGGTTTAGGGAGACTTACCTTCGGGATCGGCCCCTTCCATGGCCGAATCGCCGCTGCCGCCGTCCACCGATGAACCATCCGACGCACGATCTCGACCTTGTCCTCTCGTCCCAAACCTTGCCGCGCTGGATCATCAACTGGGACAATGCCATCGACTATGGCCGCCACATCTTCTTCCGAATAGCCAGGGTCAAAAGCCTCGCAAATCACCGACGATGGCGTCGGCGGGTAGGCTTCCGGCGAACCTCCGGCGTTGTCCTCATCATCATCGTCCTCTGGATCGGCCTCCGCAAGTGCCCAGAACCTACCACCGGCGCGCCCCACACCGGAGGTCACCGGCGGCCGGCCCGAAGTGGCCGTCACGGGTGTCACCTGTGTTGCCCGCGTCGCCCCTTCCATCTCTAGCCTACATGTTTCTGCTCTAGCCCTCACGGCCTCATTTTCCATTACTGAATCAGATGACTATTTATACAAAGTTTGGCACTCAGCCAAGACCCACGCACTAACGCCATACGCCACTAACTCCACCTCCTGAAATCACTCCATGATGTGGATGGCCTGGCCAACCGGCCACTACTCACTAGCACTAACAAACTAATCACTAGTTGTGTCCCCAACTTGCGTAGCTTCTCTTCAACGTTAACCACTTGCATGCAGCAGGCTAACAACCCATGCATGAGGCTAGCTAACAACCTTAGCTACCTGTACGACCAAGTTTAGTCCTTGGGTAGCCTCATCAACGGCCACAGAACTCGCCCGAACTTGCCAGATCACCCGACTCCTCCTGGTCTTGTGGCCCGTCCCGCTCCAGCTTCATCGCGTCTTGCCGCTTCACACGGCACCATCGACATCTCGTCGTGCTCGCCGCATCGCACGGCTGCCTGACATCTCGTCTCCTTCACGCGTACAACTGAAGCTTCACCAGACCCTAGACTAAACTACATGCAATATTCAACATGCAGATACCTAATGACATGATTAGTGCTAACAAGGAGATGAACAATAATTTGGTGAGGACATGGGTGAAGCATATAAAGGAACTGGCCTATGATGTCGAAGACTGCGTTGAAAATGTTGTTCATCTGGACGACAAGCCAATCTTCTGGCGCAGGCTGCTCCCGTCCTGGTTGGCACCCCCTCTGCCACTGGACTTGGCGGTTGAGGAGATAGAGCATCTCAAGGGCAGGGTCGAGGACGTCAACAACTGCTACCGGCGCTACAACTAAATCAACGACTCTGCATCCAAGCTCGTCATGCAGCAGCAGCTGGCACCCGCCATCGCCGTCTCCCGGATCGCATTTCAGATGCTCGAGGAGGCAAGGGGTGCCACCAAGAAGCAGCGAGCCTTTGGGGGTCTCACCCGGCTGATCATCAGGAAGAATCATGGGAACAATGGCCTCCAAGTGATCTCGGTTTGGGGTGCCGCCTGTGATGATGGGATGACATCCATTGTCAGGAAGGCCTACAACAACCAAGAAATACGCCATGACTTCCCCTTCCGCTCGTGGGTAAAAATCGTGCATCCTTTCAGTCCCCACCAGTTCATACGCAACATGATGACTCAGTTCCATGCAACCTCTTGCATGGAACAAAGAACAACCATAGGTACTGATATCTTTGAGAAGATGGAGGCCACTCAAAAGGATCTCTTCACTGAGTTCGAGCAGCTATTCAAGGAGAAGAGGTACCTCATCGTCTTGGAAGGCCTGTCACACATGGTAGATTGGGATGCTATCAGGGCATTTCTTCCTGACACTAAAAATAGCAGCGTGATCATCGTGTCAATCCAGCGATCCGAAATAGCAACCTTGTGCATCGGACAGTTATACCAGATAGTGGAGCTCGGGAAGTTCTCAGACAAGCACTCTGTTTGTGCTCTCTTCAAGGTAATTATGTTTCAGTCATTAACATGTTGTATTCTTTCAGGAATATTATTTGTGCAGAAAGCACGATTAATTACATCCAGTAATACAGTATTAAGTTTCAGTCATTACTAGTTTGTACAACCTATGTAACTTAATGTAAGACTTGTTTTCACAGAGTGAGTATAAAACAAAGGTCTCCAAGACACAACTTTGATGATTGCTTCTGCTAAAATTATTAAAATATGGACATATACAGAAATAAATTTGTAGGAAAACATAGTAATTTTTATTTTCAGTAGACGAACCTACTTATGTACTGAACACGTTTGGGATTGTTACAGTAGGCAAGAGCTAGCGCGCATCACTGTTGGTGTAGCCCACAGATAGTACTGTTAGCGCCTCTCTCTAGTATTACTTGCATGCTAATCTCTCTACTAGTACTGTTCTTGCATTTAAATATCTCTCCTCGTATATACAGGATTCTGATGGCGATGAAGATAGAGGCAAAAAACCAACGGCTTCTATGGAGGACAAAATTAGAGAGAAGAAAATCATGTCACTTAAACAGGAAGCAAAGGAATGGAAGGAGAAGAATGATGGCCTTGTTGGACGGGAGTCTCAAATGACTGAACTTGTTACATGTCTATCTGAGGCACGTGTTAACTCTCTCCCAGTTATGTCCGTGTGGGGGATGCCTGGGGTCGGGAAATCGGCTCTAGTCAAAAAAATATTCTACGACACAGTGCTTCAACTTCAAGGTGGCGGATATGAGGACTATTATTGGGTGGATGTATCACATCCATTTAACATGAGGGACTTGTATCGGATCTTACTTTCAGGTTTTCATTCGGAAGAAGACCCAACTGAAGAGTGTCACCGTCTTCTGAAAAAGGGTTGGTGTCTCATTATTATCGATGATCTCAAGTCCACGAAGGATTGGGACATGATAGAGGCTGCTTTGGTATCCAAATATTTAAATAGTGTTGTCATTGTCATCACAACTGATCAAACCATCGCAAAATATTGCACAAATAAAGAAGAGCTTGTGTTAAATGTCAAGGCTCTAGAAGCTAATGCCGCCTTTGATCTCTTCAAAAAACTAGTATGATGTGCGTGCGTGCGTGTGTGTGTGCGTGCGTGTGTGTGTGTGCGTGTGTGTGTGTGTGTGTGTGTGTGTGTGTGTGGAATCATCTAATGAGCTAATTCCTTGCATGCATTGTCCCCTTACAATCGCTTCGGAAACCAGGAAATTTCCTACGTCAGCCTTATTAAGTAGTCCCTCTGCAAACAAATATAAAACGTTCTAGGTCACTAAGTAGTGACCTCGAACGTCTTATATGTTGACAGAGGGAATATCTCTCATAGTTTGCTCTTAATTTGTGGAGAATGTTCTCTGCATGGTATATTCACAAAATAGACATTCTTTCATTGGTTTTAAAGGATTCTATGTGTAGTGTTCATAGTAAATTGTGTGGACAGATCTTGCAAATATCACGCGTCATGCGTAAGATTTCCTAGATTATTTTTACCATTTTATATCACAATACTGATCCTTAATTATGCAATCTAAAGTGATGATACTTCTCCACAAAAGATTTTTCTTATGGTATTGGATAACTATTGCATTTTCCCTCTGCTTGCATTTTCTGATGGTAATTATATCGATTAAACAATGTACGCAGGTACTGAAGAAGACTTCATACCCATTCAACGATCACGAACTGGAAGTAAGAGACCTTATTTCAAAGTGTGGAGGTCTTCCCAAAGTAATATCACCTATATCTGCAGGGTTACTGGTCAGGGAGACATCTGAAAGGAACAAAATTTTGCTGTCTTTGAATCAGAGATTTATGCACCATCTGGAGACCCATCCGGAGTTTGATAACCTACAGGATCTATTTAGTTGGATGCACTCCATGGTGCTTAATCCCCCAGCTTTCCTCAAGCCATGTATTTTCTACCTATCAATATTTCCTCAAGGTAATATCATTAGGCGGAGGCGACTAATAAGGCGTTGGATTGCAGAGGGATATTCCAGGGGAAGTGTGGGGATGCAAGCAGAGGAGAATGGGGAGATGTTCTTCTCCGAGCTCCTTCAACTGAGCATATTCGAGCACGTACCACAGTTAGCCAAGACCAGCGCACAACCAGATACAAGGATGGGTCTTTACCAACTCAATGGCTTCATTCACGAGTACATCATCTCACGGCAAACGGAAGAGAACCTTGTGTTTGAACTCGGTGGCAGTTTTGCCCTAACCACCCAAAGCAGAGGGCGTCACCTTGTCATATTGAGAAGATGGGCCAGAGACATAATTGTGTACAAGAGCATTGACTTCTCAAGGCTTAGGTCACTAACAGTGTTTGGGAAGTGGGAACCATTCTTCATATCTGAGAGTATGAAGCTTCTTCCGGTGCTTGATCTGGAGAATGCATCTGGTGTAAAGGATGCAGATGTAGACAAGATGGTGAAGCTTCTCCGCCATCTCAAGTTCCTCTCTCTACGAGGATGCAATGAGATCTGTCATCTCCCAAATTCATTAGGTGATCTCAGGCAACTCCAGACTCTGGATGTCAAAGAAACCTCCATAGTCACCCTTCCAGCAAGCATCACCAAGCTACAGAGGCTGCAATATATTCGGGCTGGCTGCGGTACCATTGTTCCAACATCAACCTCACTGCCTGTAGTTTCATCGTTCAACTGGTTGCTCCATTTGTGTTGTCACAGACGAGCCGGTGCGGAAGCCGGTGTTGAGATGCCTACCTGGATTGGGAAATTGACGGCGTTGCATACCCTTGGTGTTGTCAATGTCGTTGCTTCAGGAGGGAAGGCCATGGTGGAAGAGCTCAAGAAGCTTACCCATTTACGCAAGCTCGGAGTGTCTGGCATCAACAGAAAGAATAGTGGCAAGTTTTTCTCTGCAATTGAGGGTCATGTCTATTTGGAATCCTTGTCAGTTTGGCAGGACAACGACAATAAAAATCGAAGTTGCTTGGCTCAGGATGACATGATGTCCCTGCCTTGTAGAAACCTGCGGAGCCTTAAGTTATATGGCCTTGAAGTTAAGTTGACAAATACGGTTCAGCTCGCAAAGTTTGGAAAGCTCGCAAAGATAGAGTTGGAGATGGACTCTTTACCAGAAGGTGTCATAGGGTTCTTTGGCAGCCTTCAATATCTATGTATTCTTCGTGTTAAGCAGCATCAAGCTGGTGACCTCAACTTCCTTATCATGGCTGATGGATTTGAGCACGACTCCTATAAAGAGGTCAAGATCCTCGAGATTTCCTGCTCCTGCGGCTTACGTGTGACTTTTGGATCATGTACAATGAGAAAACTTGAGCTTCTCAAGGTTGACTGCTACGGTGGGTCACCACCCTATGAGTTCAGTGGCCTAGGAAACCTAGAAGAACTCAAGGAAGTCGTGCTCGTTAATGGCTCCAACTCCCAAGCACTGAAGCAACAACTCGATAACCAGCTTGCTGAGGAGCACCTGAAAGAAACGAAGCCTATCGTTAAGCTGGAGTAACCACCACCTTCGTCCTGAAGGGTCATCAACCATGGCAGTTTGGTTTATCCCCCTTTGTGTTTTTACCATACTAGCTCAAGATCCAGTACGTCTTGATTCATTTGTGTAATACACTTTTCTTCCACATTTTCATCATTGTGATATGTGTTTAATTAGTTGATGTAAAGGGCTTTGTTTATTTCCCTTTTTCTCCAATTTTGAACTACCTGCCATTGTAATTTCATCTTGCCGGTTCCAGACTTGCTCATATACTAATGCAATACTCTACTAGCCATTTGTACATGTTTCTGCTTAATTGTCTTGGTTATGATTAGTGACTGTTACGGAGGGAGCATACTGATACCATAAAGAGTTGGTTGGTGTTAACGCTACAAAAATCTATAAATTAGATCCATCTTCCCATCCTTGCAAAAGGGTATCTACATTCAACTTGGATGTGTATATATATCGATCTTTGTGTACCTGTCATTTTGCTCAGTTCCTGAAATGGGTCTGCGTGCAGATGACATTTAACGTCGATTGAGTTAATATAGCTAACTACCACTAGCTAGCGGCATATTCGTTTGGTTAGGTTAACTAACCAAATAAGCTGAGTTTCTTAATGATGACCCCCCCCCCCCCCCCCCGCGCGGTTGAACCTCCCAAGCTAGTCTCTTCATACTTATCTAGGTCTGGCAAGTCTCCATCGATCTTAATTAGCAGGACTTCGATCGATCCCTCAAGTCTTCTCTGAACTACAGTATAAGTTTGGCCAGTAATCTGCCTAACTCCAGTTAACAATGTCTGTCAGAACATTAGAGAAAACACGCCATCATTATAAATGTTAAGTAAAAAAAACAATGTGCAGTAAAAAAACACGTCAACATTATATTACGAAGATCTGGCTTTACAAACTGAAAGCAGTACAATGTGAAGTAAAAAAAAACAGGTCATCGGTAATAATATGAAGATCCAGATTGACAATTTTGCCTCGACGATGCCGATACACTTGTTCAAGCCATACAAGGATGGATCTCAAGCTCTAACTAAGCAAACATGCATGCATGTGAGGGCTGTCAACCAAGCTAACCAATTGAATTACCTTGCATCAAGCAAACAACTACTACAGCTTAAGTCATGCATGATTTGTTTGTGTAAGGAGTCAGAGCGATCGAGCTAGCTTTGCATGCAGATCGAGTCGTTGACACCAAGATTAACGAGGCTAATCGTGCCAATGCCCATCAGCCCATGTGCACCGACTGCAGTGGCGCAGCAGGATTTTATTAATGAACATTCAACTGTTTGCAGTTTCCACTCAAGAACTACAGTAGAAATTCTTATGCATATTTTATATTGTTTTTTTATAGATGAGATTTTCTTGTACAAACTATCCTACTAGACTACTACACATCCTATATTTCTCATTTTATTTACGGTTTTGATAATTTTCAGTTGGATAAAATTAATTTGCTTTCATTCTTTTTTTGTCCGTTTGATCCCTGTGTTGAGATTCGTGCATGATTGGGTTTTTTTCCAGCTTTAGAATTGTTTGGTTCTTATCGGGGTCGCAGAGTGTTTCCGAGATACCCGTTAATTTCGTGACCCCCATCTACTGGTTTGAGTCCCATTTATTTTGATTTTTTTTCTGCCTCTATAGCTGCCTTTGTCTGTTCCTTCCACATTTCCAACGGCGAGAGATTGGAGAGAGAGGGGCATGGAGATTTTGGTTGGAGCTCTCGCTCGCAGATATCTTGAGGCGTTTTGGTGGCGAGGTGTCCGGTTCTCCCCCTGCTTGCTTCTCCCCAAGCATGCGTTGTTGTTTGATTCCTCTCTCTCTCTCTCTCTCTCTCTCTCTCTCTCTATATATATATATATATATATATATATATATATATATATATATATATATATACACTATTCTGATCACGAGATCAGAATAATATTCTGATGACAACCCGAACTGCCTAAGTAACGCGCCTGAACTTCTCTCTGTACGAACCCGACCTTCGGGCCATCTTCGCAACCGTGCCTTCTACCGCGAGTTTTTCTGGTTAGTCGTGTTCCATGTGATGTAAGTGTAATCTTCAAACGATTTTTAGCAACTAAATACTCGTTTTAGATAGGAATCTCGCTCATAGGCGGATTTTGCACTCGGTTCGTGAAGGACTCGCGTTTTTTGCGATTTTATTGCCTAAGTTGTTCGACCTGAACTTCCCTGTGAACTAGGTTGAACTTCCGCCAACATTGCCCAAATGGGGCTTGCGATATACCGTTGGAAAGCTATGGACACCAATATCATGACCCAACTTAAATTTTTGGCAAAATATAAGCGGTTTAAGAGCAGTTTTGAAAACCGTTTTTTCTTCGCACAAAAAACGTGAATCGTATTTTCGATCGCATTTCTAAACCGTTCATCGGAATGAGGCATATAATATGGCGTTGGAAAGCTGCTGCAAAACCGCTCCTTCCACATGTTGAAAGTTTTTTCTAATTCCCTATGGTTAAAGAGTAATTTGGAAAAAACGTAAAATTTCGTAAACCGAACAGATGAGTTCGTTTTTTCGATGTCATTTCTAAACGGCTAATCCAATGGAGGCATATGATATGGCGTTGGAAAGCTTATGAAAATGCGCTACTTTTTCAGATTGAAATTTGTTTCTAATTTTGAACGGTTTAAGAGTAATTTAGAAAATGGTCCAAGTCCTACCGAGTTTGTATTTTCGAGCTAATTTTTTAACCGTGCGTCCGAATGCAGCAAATGATATGGCATTGGAAAGCTTGAACAAATGCGAAACTTTTTGGTATGTATTATTTCTCCCAATTCTTTACGGTTTTAAGTCAGTTTCGAAAATGGCGAAAAACGTATTTTCACCGTAATTTCTACGAACTTTGTCGGAATTGGGCAAATAGTATACCGTTGAAAAGCTACGGAAAATGCGAAACTTTTTCATGTTGATCGCTTTCTCTGATTCCTTGCCGTTTTCAAGTAAATCCGAAAACGGCGGAATCATTTGTTCTGCCTCTATCGTGAAACAGATTCTTCGAAAATGCACCGCGTGAAGAACCTGAACTTCTCGGTGCGTGTACCTAAACTTCACTCTGTTTTTCACGTGATTTTTTTTGCTCGTAGATCTTCATCCACTGCTCGTAGCTCTTCATCCCACTCATCAGAATTGAGCAGGTGATATACCGATGGAAACCTGCTGTAAACAGGCAATTTTCCCGTGTTGATCATTTTTTCATACTTGCGGCGATTTTAAAAGTTTTCATCTGAAATTCAGTCAGTATAGTAGTTGAACTTCCTGCTGTTTCCACGTTGAACTTGCGTGACGTATTTTTGTTTGTAATTTTCTCATCCATTTTGTCAGTGTTACACGAATGATATTCCTGTTGTACAAACCTCTCTCACAGTAATTTTTTTAACTTTCCCCGACCGAGGACTTGAACTTATAATACAAAAAAACTAGACCTTGCCTTTTAATTCATTTTTCTCATATCAAACACACACACCATGTAGTACATGAACTTTTTCCATTTTTATAATTTGAATTTTTTTGTTTCTTTTTGAAATCAAATTGCTCTCAAATAGTAATTTAAGTTCTTTGTGGATTGAGAGAATTATTTTAAAACACAGAAAAACAATTTCTTTTTTGTGTTTTCGAACATGGAAATACAAGGTGAACCTCTCTCACAAGAATTTTTGAACTTCCCCAGACAAAGCACTTGAACTTCTTGCAACAAACCTTTTAAGCCTTTTGTTTTCTATTCTCATATTCTTATGTGAAACGCATTCCATGTGGTAGTTTAACTTCCCGCTCTTTTCACCTTGAACTTCTATCACGTTTTTTTGTTCAACCACTCTCACACGAATTTTTGAATTTTCTCGGGCTGAGCACTTGAACTTGTAGCAACAAAACTTTCAGCCTTTGCTTTTTTCATTCTTTTTTAATACAAAATGCACACCGTGTAGAACGTGAACTTCTAGCAGTTATCAATCTGAACTTTTCTCGGTTACGTGAAAATATCTGATTTTTTTATGAATTTTAATATAAATTTCTTAATCCTTTCTTACGAATTTTGAAGCGCTCTATTTTTAAAAGTTGAACTTCTTGTTGTTTAATTTTTGAACTTCTTGTTTCCATTCTTTAATAACAAGGAAAATCTGAGTTTTCTATAATCATCGAACTTCTCTATCTTTTTAATATGGACTTTCTGGTTTTATTTCTCTTAGTAACGGAAAAAATCCTACTCCTGGTTTCCATTCTTTAATTTTTGAACTTTCTCGGGGCGAGAACTCAAACTTCTATCAATAAAACTTTTAGCCTTTGCCTTTTCATTCTTTTTAATATAAAATGCACACCGTGTAGTACGTGAACTTCTAATAGTTTTCAATCTGAACTTCTCTCGGTTACGTGAAAATATTAGGGTTTTTTATAGATATTGAACGGCTCTACCTTTTATTTTGGACTTCTCAATTTTATTTCATTAGTAGCAAGGAAAAACTGAGTTTTTAAATTCAAACTTCTTAGTTTTCTTAATCTGAACTTCTCTCGTTTTTTCTTGAAACAGTGAAAATCAAAATGATCTGCTACTCTAAATTGAACTTCTAGGTTTTTATTTATTTTTTATTATGACTAAAGTACTTTGTTAGTTTAATTCAAACTTCTTGGTTTCTTTTAGAAAAGGAAAATTTGAATTTTTATCAGCAAATCTAAATTTTCATCACATTTCTTGGTTTCTTTATTACACGTTTTGTAGATTTTTTTAATTATCATTGTGTTATATGTGAGCACTGTGTAACCATGCAAACTTTTGGAATTAGATCACATGTACTTTTGAGTACATCCTTTTTTGAGAAATGCACATTTCTTACACTATGCGAACTTCAATTTGTTTATATATATGAAATTATCTGGGAATTTACATTTTTATTTTCTGCACGTGATTTTCGTACATGAGAACTTTCTACCGTGTTACATAATTTTGAACCTTTTCATTTCTTATATTTGAACTTCTTTCTTTTTATACGCAAAAAAGGAAATAAAACCACCAGTTTTTTGCACGCACACAGGGAGAGGAACGCATGTGATTTTTTTTGGCCTTCTTTGTCATTTAGAATGTTTTAACTAACTTTATGATGTTTTTTCTTTGAAATTGTAACCAGATTTTTTTTGAAATATGAAAGTATTTTTTTCAGCTGTAAGTAATGCTCGCTTGTTTTCTTAGACCGTAGGAATAGAAAACGAAGCATTTTTTTGGCTGTAAGAAATGATCGCTTGTTTTAATTTGAACTTCAACATTTCTATGTGTTGAACTTTGAAGGAGGGAACTGAAAATCGTGGTGAGATAATTGAAATGCATCATTCTTCTTTAACTAGAGAGGATGCTTCTTGTTTTTTGTTTCAACGGCTTGTAATTCAGTAGGCTGTTCAGACCAAAGAGGCAAAGAGACAACAAAAACGTAGGCACACCCATTTTTTATGACAACACATAATTTATTTGGTCCTTTATATAGACTGAATGAATTCACATTTCTATGCCGGTGCTGGGCACTAGGAGCGCTGCACGGTTGCAGGAGCAACTTAGAAGAAGCTAACAGGGATGAAGGTCACTTGTTAGGCCATGGGGCAGGTCAATTTCTTGCGCGGACACACACGATGGAGCAAAGGGGAGAACTCCATGTCTAGGGCTGGAAAAAAAGCTCGAAGCTCGCGAGCTAAACGAGTAGCTCGTGACTCGGCTCGAATTGACTCGAATTCGAAGAATAACGAGTCGAGCCGAGCTTTATTTTAAGATCGTTTATAGACCGAGTTAAACGAGCCAATCTCACGAGTACTCGTATAACTCGTTAAGCTTGGTAAAAAAAAGGTTATCCACTCAGCCCATCCGTTCAAGGCCCAGCCGCCCAAGGCCCATCCGCCGAGGAATCTAGGATACTCATACGTCGCGCGATGATTTCACTCCTTTCCATCCCTGGCGATGTTATAGATGGTCGTTTCCGCTCCTGCCTTCTCTGTTTCTTTCTCCTCTAAATCTTGACGGCGGCGGTGCCGCGCCTACGCTGCAACCCCACCTCTCCGGCGAGCGGCCTGCGCTTCTTAGGTGCGTGCGTAGGACCCTTCCTTCCAGCACTGCTCATCTCATCCTTCTCTTCCTTCAGTTACTTCTCTACATGGCTTTGGTCGCTCACTACATAGATGTCGATTGGGTTATGCAATGTCGTGTCCTGAACTTTATTGAGTTAGATCCACCACATTCAGGAAGCATCATAGCTCAAGCAATATTTGAATGTTTATGTGAATGGAAAATAGAGGACAAGGTCATCTCAATCACAGTTGACAATGCTAGAAATAATGATGGAGCTGTGAGGAATTTGATTAACAAGTTTGTTGCAAGGAAAGTACCTGGCTTCATTTCCACACATTTTCATGTTCGTTGTTGTGCTCACATAGTCAACTTGGTAGTGAATGATGGTTTGGAACCATTGCAAGCTTTTATTAGCTCGCTAAGGGAAACTGTGAAGTATCTGAAGAAGTCTCCTAGTCGCATGTATAAATTCCTTGAAGTTTGTAAAACACTGAATATAGAACCTGGGGCTGGATTATGTCTAGATGTGTCAACAAGGTGGAATTCAACATACAAGATGTTTGATTCTTGTACTCCCTATAGGCCTGTTTTTCATGAATATGCAGACTCTGATATGAATTACACGTGGGAGCCTTCTCATGCAGATTGGAATATGTATTCCAAGGTGCAACCAATCTTGACGCAATTTGCTGAAATAACTAAGGTGTTATCAGTATCTATATACCCTACAGCAAGTATCTTTTACCCTTATATAGTGACTGTCAAAATGGAGATAGTGGCTGCATGTCATTCTAAAGATAAGCATCTATCAGCTATGGCGTACGCAATGATAGATAAATTTGATAAGTATTGGGCGGAGAAAAACAATGTTATGGTTCTTGCTACTGTTTTAGATCCTAGGTGGAAGATGAGATTTGTTGGTTACTGTTTTAGAAAGATTTATGGTGAAACCAAGGGCTGTGAGGAGGAAGCTGAGGTTAGAAAGGAGTTGTACGACCTATATGACACTTATGAGGCTGAGTATCGCCAAAAGAATTCTGCTACTCAAAATACTGGAGGTACGTCTTTGAGTATGCAATCAAGGGCATCAACAACCACAGTATGACCAAGTGGTTTTCGGAACTATCTACAAGCAACAGCTACAGAAGCATCTAAATCAGAATTGCTCCTCTATTTGGATGAAGCAAATGTAGATCCCGAAGACACAACATTTGTGTTACTTGATTGGTGGAAGGTGAATGCTCATAGGTTCCCCGTTATATCCAAGATGGCACGTAGATTCTTGACTATACCGGCTACTAGTGTTTCTTCCGAGTCAACTTTCTCTACAGGAGGTAGAATCCTTGATGATTACCGGAGTTCTCTACGTCCAGCAATGGTCGAGGCATTAGTATGTGCCTCTAGCTTCATACAAGGTTCACACCAGGACAATCAACCACCAATAATAGTGGTAAGTCTTGTTATCAATCTTTCTGTTACTTTCCATACAAATATTGTGTCTAACCTGCATGACATTCATTGTTTCCATGTACAGGATGAGGAGGAGGATGTTGAATTCATACCATTTCCTAAGAGTGAGGTGGCAAGCTCTTGAATGACAAGTTTGCTGCCTAATCTATTTCTTGCTAGTAGGTTGTAATTATCAAATTCTTATATGTTTGATTGGTAATAGCTATTAATTATCGAAATCTTATCTAGTTTGGCATTTCAATTTGCACAGGTACTCAAAATAAATGTATATGGGATGCTGGACATGTGGGAGTGGAAGACCTTTTGGAGTTTTGGTAGATGCTAGCAGCATGTGATGGATGGATGATTGATCATCAACAATTGAACATTGATGCTGCAGCAGCAACTTATGCTTAATTTCCTATCTCTCTATGAATTGTGGTCTGTGCCCTTTAATGTAATGCGAACCTTGGGATATTATGCTGCATGAATTTTCGACTGTTAAGCTACCTACAATGTGATAGTGGACTTTTATGTGGATTTTTAAGTACTTCTGGTTTCTGTACACGTTTTTGTCACAAGTGTGAATATTGTGGTCATGCTGCCTTGCTGTTGTGACAAGGAAATTGCATCTGTTTGGTGATGTATATGTTTAATATATACATACTAATTTTTATCATAATGTAGGTTTTATGGGCATATATTTAACGAGCTTAACAAGCTAAACGAGCCAGCTCGCGAGTTATACGAGTCGAGCCAATCTTGAATTTGAACTCGTTATAGTAACGAGTCGAGTCGAGCTAGCTCGTTAACAAAACGAGCTTTAGCGAGTCGAGTCGAGCTGGCTCGACTCGGCTCGAATTCCAGCCCTATCCATGTCGACCATGGCAGGGAAGCTCGACCTCGTCGCGTCGTTGTAGTCGGCGACGAGCAGCGGGAGGGGCGGCGAATTTTTCTGAGTTCACCCTGTGTCCCCCGAAGTGCTCTTCGTACTACCACTGAAGTCCAAATCCACCTCGCCCTGAAGGAGGTGCCGTCCTCACGCTGGAAGTAGGTGATGTCCACTGAAAACAAAACAGTATATTTTGCACATTGAGCTTCATCTAGCAGGCAATTGTACGTACAGTGTATACATTGAATTGTTTTCAATGTTAAGGCATAAATACAAACAGGGAGAAAGACAAGAGAGGGAGAGTCGCACGCGAGCGCTTCATGTGCTAGCAGCAGGGCGCCGAAGCTTCCTGGTAGGTGTTTGCAGCCTACATGTGTTGAGCAGCACTCATCTGTTCTGTTAGCATCAGAAACATGTGATAGCCATGGCAGGAGTAATCAACTAATCTACCAACAATTCCATGTCACTTCCAAATGCTACAACGAGCAACCACATAAGTTCTCCAGCAAGAAATTAAACTGAATTCACCTTGGGCCATGGAGATGGAGATGTTGGCGAGGATGCGGAACTTTGTCGGTGCAATGCTACACCTCTAGGAAGAGCTTGTAGACCTTGGCGGCAACTGAAGACATGTTAGGAGCCGCATGGTCATTGGTCATGCACTGCAGCGCCAGTTTCGTGAGCGCCTCCGGCGGTGTCAACGAGGAAGGACTCCCTGAAGCAGGCTCTTGCACGGACACCAGCTCCAGCAGGAATACGCTGAGCTGCAAAAAAAAATAGTTAACATCATGGTTCATAAACTACTATACATTTGTTGTTAGCATCATGCTTCACAAGCTACTAGACATTAGCACAACAAATCACAGTCCGGACCGTGTACCATCGTCAGAACGTGCACGTTGCAACCTATTTCTTCAGAAAATCAACAAACTAAACTTTGGAAAATCAAAAAACTGAACTTCGCAGGGCCCTGCAAAATATAGACGGTTATAATCTAACTTTAAAACTTCAGAGAGTCAACAAACTGAACTTCTAGAGGCCAGAGGCTGACCTTTCTCTTTGTAGCGTCGTTGGTAACCTGTAATTGAAGGTCGAGGATTAAGGGTACCACCTCAACGAGTTCCGACAGCCGGTGCAGGCCATCCATGGAGGAGGGGCAAGCTGCAGCAAGGAGGGACCGCGCCGGCCATGGAGCTGGAGGCCCGTCGGCCACGGGGAAGGAGCGATCCGGCCGCGGGGAGCGAGGGCGCTGGCCGCGGAGGAGGATGGGTGTCGACCACGGACTGGGAGAGCACCGGCCGCGGAGGAGGGGCCGAGCATGCCATATCAAGTGCTAGCGCACGAGCATGCCATCAACATATTGATTACAACGAACAATAAGAACTACCAAAGAATATCGTAGGCTTTAACAAAAATAAATCTACACAGTGATCTATTTCATCTTTGGTTTATCCTAAACTACCACCTGTAGAATTTCGTTCCAGCTCCCTCTTTGACATTTGCACGAACACCTAGTGGGCAGCAAAACAACGACATTCGTGGATGCTATTTGAAGAACACTACAGCGAGACAGAGCTTGGGTGGCAGGGCATAAATAATTCTAGATGCAGGGGCTCGCCGGGGCAAGCCTCCGGAGAAGTCCAGCCACGAACTCCCAGACAAGCCCGGCGATGCAATCACCAGATGCAGCCCGTTTCGGTGGAGCACAGACGAACGGCCGTGACGACCGGAGAAGAACGGGGATGCATGCATAGGTTGAACTTCCGTTGGGAGGCAGGTCGCAGCGCGGTGCAAGGGAAGGTCGCGACGGCTAAGCAATGGGGACGGGGTAGGCGGAGGGTGGATCAGTCACCGGCTGGAGAAGCTGTGGACAGCGGCGCCCCGACGATGGCAGACGCGCTGGGGGATTCCAGCCAGAGACGGGGAGGTGCTGGGCGGTGGAGTAGGGGCCAGCGACGGGAGGTGCTGGGTGGCGGGGTGGGGGCCGACGGAGGAAGGGGGCGCGTCAGGACGTGGGGGCGGCGGCGCGCTATGAGGAGGTGGGTGCGGCGGCGATGGTTGGGGGCGAGGCGGGGCGTCACTAGTTGGGACCGGGATGGGGGCGGCGGCGCCGGCTGGGGCGGGGCGGTGGAAGCCAACGGAGGGGGTGGCGGTGCACTGGAAGCAGGTGGAGGGGAACCGGCGGCGATGCACGGGAGGAAAGGGGTCGGGAGGTCAGGGAAGGGGGGAGATCGTTGGTGAGTGGTGGGCGGCCGCGTTTTTTCTGACAGAGTTCGGGAACATCTCCTCGCTCCTATATAGCGCGCGCTGTGATCCAAATAACTATTTTAATCTCAGGATTAGAATAGTGTTGTGTGTGTGTGGAGATGCAAAGGTGACGCCATAGTGCTTTCTCTGTGTCGCTAGATTCGTTCCCCTCCTCCTTCGCCCGGCCCTAGGCCATAAAAGGTGCGTCAGTCGAGGGCTTGTTTTTCGAATCGGGACCTCCATCACTATTGGATCTGGCACCAACACTTTATCCTGGTTAGATAGATGGTCGTGTTCCCGACCATTTGCAGAGAGATTCCAGGCGCTTTTTTCCATTTGCTCCCACCCACATATATATCACTATGGGGGTGGCCTTGGATGAGCTTGGCCGTATTGCCTTTCGACATATCTTCGGGCCTCTCGAGCGTGACCAACGGGAGGAGCTACTGCAGTGTATTGCATTGCACTCCCCCAACCTCGATCAGGACATTGTCTCTTGGCATCTAGAACCAAGTGGCCAATTCTCGACCAAGTCCTTATATCAAGCCATTTTGCCTTCCCACGGCCCGACGGAACTTACTCTACTTTGGGAGATTAAGTTGCCAATGAAGATTAGGATCTTCCTGTGGCAATGGGTGTGTGGTCACGTACCTTCGGGTACTGAGGTGCAAAAATGTAATGGCCCTAGCAATGGGCTTTGCCTGCTATATGGGGTTCCGGAAGACTGCAACCACATTTCCTTCTCGTGCCTGCAGCGATTTTCCTTTGGAGTTGCTTCGAGGAGGTTGTGGGAGGACAGTGGTGTCACGGTAATCCCCTGGACATGTTTCAGGAGATTCTTAGCTTCCCCACTAGGATGCGGCCGTCCATATGGGTCGCTATGGGGACCCTAGCATGGACTCTTTGGAATGTGCGAAACAAATTAGTGATCGAGCATGTGATCCCTAACCGTGCGACTAATGCCATTTATAAAATGTGTCGCTTCTTGCAGCTCTGGAGACCGCTTAGCAAGCGGCCCGATTGGGAGAACAACCACATGATCATCGCAAGTCTTCGCTCCACCGCCAGTTCGCTTGCTCCACCGACCCCATCGCCACCACCGGAGCCTGGTTAGCTTCTAGCCTTTCTTCTTGTTGGGGTTTGTTATGCTGTGTGCCCCCCAGCGGAATTTACTTTAGTTTTCTTTTGACTACTCGTTATCAGATTCTTGAACCTTGAACTTTCTTGTTGTCGGATGTTGTGGGCGGTTGCTTTATTTATAAAGCAAGGGGGAAACCCTTTTTCGTAAATAAGGGTCCAATATATCTACATACTTACATAATTTATAAAAAATTGATTTGTAGAACAAAAAATCAACATGGATAGGGGGCATATGCCCCCCCCCCCCTGTTCCTCTACAAAATATGGTACAACTCCAGCTTGTGCACCAAAGGTTCGGCTGGCACGCTCGCACCATCTGAACTCGGCACTGCTTATCCCATTAGTATGTTGGTACTCACTGCTAGCCGACCTCTTTTGTTGGTTTCCCGCACTCACAGCCGTGCATTGACTTGACATCAATTGCGTCAAACATAGAACTATAGAATCCACATGCACATCAGGAGGCATTTCTCTATGAAAGGTACTTGGCTTTTGTACGACTAAGTCAATCTTTTTATCTTCCGGGAAGAATGCTAATTCACTCTTCTTCTTCCTCGACCTCCAAAATAAAAGTTCACCACTACTGTTGGTGGAGCAACTGTCTTAATACACCATAGATACTCAAAAGTTTGCGAGATGGATAAAAACCACTCATCATCAAATCATTGACTTATTCAGATGAAGCATCATGGGATAACTTGGTTCAACTCCTGGGAATATCATCAAGTGTTAGCATAATATTAACTAAACAAATCAATAAATTCACTTGTAAAACCAACAAAAGGGGGAAAAGCAAAGTACCATACTTTCATTGAGGAGCCATCCACAATCCATTATTCATTTTTCCCCGACAACTCTAATCTAGATGATCTATTCCAGCATTTGCATATAAGAGTAATATTATACACAGTCAATAATGCAGATTTTGTCACTAAAACATGCATGTGCGTTGCAACGGGAGGAAAAAAATCCTTCCATGTCTCTAGCTTATGGCCCCATGTGTTGCAACATTGTAAAAGAAAAAAAAAGCTTGATTATACAGTTCATATATTCTTTGTTTAGTTCTATGAAATATATCATAAGGGATATCGACAAATAGCAAATACAATAATCAATCAGGTTTAATTGGGGTGTTGCTGCATTAGATTCATCAATTTTGAATATGCAACCCAACATGTGTACATATTCCCGTAATGAAAGATAAACGGGAGAGAAAACTCTAAATACACTTTGTCATAATATGTAAGAACCATTGTAGCAATAAGATTAATAAAATAGTAGCATTTTAGAAGGAAATAAAACTACACACAAGTATTCTTTCTTCTTGATGGATATATAACGTAATGCATCTTATTTTCTAATTCATGAACTTTATGCTCGCACTGAATCATATATAAGCTATTAGATATATATTGTTTTATTCCTATATCAATCGTGAATGTCCATAATCTGATCAAAAGACATTGCCCTACCATAATTGCTTTTATTAGACATTACCTCAAACACATGGCGCGCAACTTTAAAAGGTAACAAAACACTGATGTTAAACTCATGGTCTACTCTCAAAACTTGATTCCACGAGGTTTCAAACAGAAGGCAAACAACCCGACGGCCAGCCACACGCACTCGTAGCACCCCGGCAGCCAACATGCACGCACAACCTGTCGGCAGCCGCACGCCACGCACGCCGGTCGGCTGAGCATCCTCTCGCAGCAACACTCAAGCACATCCGGCAGGCGACATCACACACACACGCACAACACCGCAGCCAACATGACGCACCCACAACACGCTGGCCAGCTGTCTGTCTCGCCTAAAACGACGCAGCCCGAGCTGCGCGCGAGCTAGTCCGCTCCGCCCACGTACGTCCTAGCTGGCCTTGCCACGGCACACCCTTGTTGTCGCTGATGCATGCACCGGACCATAGACATCATCTTGAGCCTTAGTCTCACGCTTCCTCTGGTTGGCTGCCGCATGCCTCCTTTGGCCAGGTGCCGCGAGCACTATCTGCTGCATTCGATTTATGTCGGGGTCGATGCCCACCTCCCTCGTTCATTTCATTGTACAGAGAGAAGGAAGGATAAGGTGCAGCGAGAGAGAGGAGAAAAAAAAAATCCTTGCCGCATCGGGACCCAGCCTGCTTCAGCGCACTTAGCCTCACCATCTCCTTGCCACATTGGCGAGGAGTCCTCCGTGCTCGACCTCGCAGGAGTGTATGTCGTACGATGGACGCCGGTGCATCGTTCGGTTTTCCCTTACATGTGTGTAGATCTAATTTTTAATCTCAGCCGTCAATCTTTATCATTAACATGAAACTAACGGATATTTATAGATGACAGATGAAGAACTACGAAAGCCTCCGCCCTTTATTATTAGGTAAAGATTTATAATTGAGTACATTATAATCATTATTTGCATCATCCACGGTAGACCACGAGCGGCAAAAAAATATTATATACCACTTATGTAATTTCAAGCAATTACTTGAATGTTAAATTGTTTTTACAGTTCTTGTTGAACAATTGAACTCATCCATGATGTAAATTACTATAATTCTACTTTATATGTTAAAAAATTACACTGTAATTTTACTATAAATTACACTATAACGCAGTAGTCTACGCTGTAATCCTCATCTTTGCTTACACTATGACTCTACTATAACATGTAGTAATTCACACTGAGATGCACTGTCATACACCTACAGTACTAAACAGTAATTACTTGTATACTTGCTGTAATATACAATTCTTTGTTCAACTGTAATATACAATGTTGTAACTTTTGTAACTTCAGTAATGTGTAACTTACATGGATTTACTCTGTATTTCCAACTATTCTAGCAAAATACATTAAATTGAATATCAGTCTACTTTCAGTCTAAATTAATACACTAACCATGTAACTTACGATACTAGTGCTGAAATTCCCAGTTTAAATTGCAGTGTAATTACACTGTAAATTCACATTGCTATTCTCATTTAGTTTTCGTACTATGTAATTACACTAGAATGTCAGTGTACTTACACTGTAAAATCCTGTGTAATTTCAGTGAATTACATTTGTAATAGTGGTGTTTATATTTGTAATAGTAGTGTTTTTACCATGTAATTATATTGGATTGTCAGAGGGGATTTAATGTGTAAATACACTGTTAATCCACTATTTGATTTTTTACCATGTAATTATATTGGATTGTCAGTGTATTTACACATTAAATCCCTCGGTATTTTCAGTGGATTAAATTTGTAAGGTGTTCATTCAGCCTCTCCTTGCTTCTTCATAATCATTGTTTACCAAGGTTGGTGATACAGACGGGCAGATTGCGGAATGGTTGTGGGCAGGAGCCCCATGATATTTCTCCTTATTACAGTGAAGATTCTTTAGAGAAGTCTTTTGTTCCTGACGATTTTGCTGATTCCTTCAAAATGTCGCAGGTTACTCTTGCTTTTAATAGCTGGTCCTGCTTTTGTTCCTGACGATTGTTCAGAGAAGCCTCATGCTCTTCTGTCTTTTGTTTCTTTTTGGGTTGGAAACAGGGGCGGAAGCATTTAGAGCATCTCTAGAAGACCCGTATAATGCACGAACCCACATATTTCCGGTGAGCATACGGGCTCGGCCCAATTTTCGGTTTAGAACAGAGCCCGTATACTCATCCGGCCCGTAATTTTTTTACCGCGGCCCGCAAACCTTACCCCCGAAGCCGTATAACTATGGGTTTGCGGGGCAGATGCGGGTCGAAACCCTCTCCCCCAGCTGCCACCCGCCGCCGCGTTTCCCCAGAATTCCCCACTCCCTCCGTCCCATTTTTCTCGCCGCCGGTGAGCCCAGTTCCGCCCCCAGCAGCCATGTGAGGCCGTATGTGGGAGCTCCGGCCGCAGCTCCGGCTGGGGCAACGACCCCGAGAGCCAGCGGTGTGTCTGTGCGGGCGGCGCGAGGAAGCATGTAACCAAGAAGTACACCAACCAAGGCCTCTAGCCGCCGGCGTCACTCCTCAGTCGCGAGACGGAGGAGTACGACCGCCGGCACGGGCGGACGCTCTCCTCGGCCGTGGGCTCTTCCTTTGCCGCGGGATCTTCCTCAACCCCGGGCTCTACCTCTGCTGCGTGGCTCACCTCCGGCGCGGGGGGGGGGGGGGCTTACGGCGTGGCGCTTCTCCCCGTGAAGAGGGAGCCGGCGGAGCTCGTCGCCGTCAAGCAGGAGCCGGAGGAGGGCAAGCTTGTCCCCATCAAGCAGGAGCCGGAGGAGATCCCGCGCCGACACGTCATCGGTCCTGAAGATTACGTCGGCGATGATGTCGAGGCGGTCGCGGAGCTTGCGAGAGGAGGAGGAGCACCGCCGCTGCGACGAGGATATTGAAGAGCTCCTTTTCAAGCAGGCGGTCGCGGCCAACTTCGCCACGAAGGACAATGACGATGAGTGGTGGCACGTCCGCGAGGAGCAGAAAAAGAAGTACATCGACCTCGTCAGCTCCGACGAGGAGGACTGACCGACGACTGAGCTCCTCCACCGCGTCGGCCTTGCCGCCGCAAGCTCGTCCATTTTGGTAGCCGCCGCTAGCCCGCAGCCCCCCCCCCCTCTAGTAGTAGAATGTAGTATATATGTAGTATGTATGATCTCTGTAGTATCTTGTGATGAACTATGGATGATCAATGTGGTTGCAATTTCTCTCGCAAAAGTTTTTTTAAAATTATATAGTTTCATATATGGGGTCTATTCTGCAGCGCACGATTTCACCCCGCAAAACAGATCTTCCTTCAAGTGTAAACGCGTTATGCGGATCGACATTATACCGGGTCTGCTAGAGTTACTTTTAATTTCTTTTTAGGGTCCTTTTTTGTTTGCAATTGGGCCTATTAGAAGGACAGAGAGGCACGTGGGACAAGTGCAGCGGCATTCAGAGGACAAGAACAAAACAGGGACATGTGACACTTGTGAAACTGTATGGCTGAAAAATCTGACTGAAAGCGAATTTGATTCCAGTCAAATGTAAAACACAGTCCTTTTATTTATCTGTTCAGCTGTGTCTACGCACTAGAAACAATACATTGATGTTATCGAAATTACTCCCTTTTCCAAAAAATAGTTTTCCTATGCCCTTCGAATAAGCACTAGACTTAACAAGCAAATCAAGCAAACTGAAAAGGTTGTGCAGCTCCAGAGTCTACATGAAAGAAAGAACAAGGATCTAGGCATGCACATGGGCCGTGGAAGGATAAAATTCAACTCTTTGTGGCTTGAACACAACCTAAATTACATGTAGGTATGTACAAAGTCGAGCTATAGAAGGTATGTGTCACCTTCATGAAGTGAACTGGAAAAAAACATCAACATTGAAGGCTAGGGTTGCAGAAACCACACTTCTATAGTTTTGTACCAAAAAAATTTGAGGCTTTTTTTTACAGAAAATGCTGGTTGGCGGCATTGGCCGTTTTGATGACGATTATGACAGGTGGGTTCCGTTGGACAGGGTGATGTGGCAAACATTTTTGCCACATGGGCATTTTGACTGGTCAATCCCCTTCACTCCCCTCCTTCTTCCTCTCTCTCTACAATGGTCGCCGCGTTGGCGCCGAGGCCTCCCAGCGTGAGTTCGATGGAGGCAATGAAGTGGTTGCGGGCAGGCGTGGCCGCCGGTGTGGAAGGGGATAGGAGTGATGTGCCGTCGCGCTGCCTTACCAGTGCCCCCCAACACTGGCTACAATGACGAGCAGCAGCAGCTCGATTCCTGGGCGGATCCCACTGGATAAGGTGCGGTTCGACGCGAGAAGGCTTGTGGGCAGCATGTTTGGGCGCAAAGGGGAATGGATTTGCGGCGCCGGCTCCTGGCTCCAGTCGACGACGGTGGAGGAGGAGCACGGTGGCGGGACTTCGCAGCCGGCGCGGTTACTGCTTGAGCCCGGGTGATGCCGGCGCGGTTGCTGCTTGCTCCGGTGCACGGCCGGCGCCCTTGCTGACCGGGATAGAGAGTAGAGGTAGGAATGGGAGAAGAAGTGGAGCTGTATCCTGAGTGGCGGGGGTGTGAATTTTAGAGAGAGGGGGGGGGGGGGGCGGGAGAGTTGGAGAAGAAAGGAAGACTAGTCAACACGCCTAGGTGGCATTTTTTTGGCCAAACTAGCTCCTGGCGAGTGGGACCCACCTGGCATAATCGGTGTTAAAACGAGCGAACCGGGCGACTAGTGTTTTCTGCAAAAAGAAAAATTAGCCTCAGAATTAGTGTTTTTTGGCACAAAACTTAATAAGTGCTGTTCCTGCAACCGTAACCTTCAATGTCGATGTTCTGTGCAATTCACTCCAACTTCATGTGATGTCTCTATCATGGTAGGTAGTGCCGTTGGAAACCTTCTATAGTATCTCTCTGTTTCATTGAACTGGTGGTTGTAAAATCGAATATTTGCCATTGGAACAAGAGGTAGATTGTTTTACCGCAGAGGATGTTCTTGGGGGGTGCCAATGTATATGGTATACTTGACACTAATTCTGCAATAGCCAAATGCTATTTTTTTTCGAGTATTTGTTGCATACTATATGATGATGTTTAAGTCGATGTTTTGGTATTTGGCACCCCCAGTACTTAGTTCTTAGGCCCGCCACTATTTTACGGGATGTCCATCACTCATCTAGCGAATGTCGGAAATCCTTTGAGGTTGTTCACATTTGCTCATGTATATGATCTAGATTTCTATACGGGATATTTTTATTTTTTATATTTTGCTACATACTTATAATTATTTCTTCAAGATAGATGGATCCAGCAACATGCGCTTCTACAATCTAGTAAGACATGTAAATTCGCTACCGCTGCCGATTTTTCTAGCGAACCAATGCATTTTTTTGCGCAGATCGGACTGAATGCTACAATAATACATCAGTCAACAAATTAAGAAGAATAAAAAGATAACCACAGATGATACTCTGGGAAAAAAGAAGTAAGGTTCAAGAAAAGAAGGAATGTATATGGTATACTTAACACTAATTTTGCAACATCCTAATGCTATTTTTTGACTATTTGTTGCATATATGATGATGTTTAAGCGTATGGTTTGGAATTTGGCACCCGCGTACTTACTTCTTAGGTCCGCCACTATTTTGCCAGATATCCATCACTCATCTGGCCAATGTGGGAAATCCTTTAAGGTTGACAATCTGGGGAAAAAGCAAGAAAAGTTCAAGAAAAGACTCATGAAGTCACGATGCATACTGTCACGAACTCACGGTTGATGGTGACCTTTCCATGTGGCAGATTAGCCCGGGAACAGATAATTTTAATTTGCTATTGCAGTCGGTAGTTGGCCGGATGCGCGCCGTGTCATGCCGTCTCTGCCGAGGACAAGGGCCCGGCAGACGACACAACGGCGGGCAGATCTGGCGGCCGTGCAAGGCGTCGTCGGCTGGTCGGAGGGATGCAGCAGCGGTCGAGATGCAAGACGGTGCGGGAGACGAGACGAGAGGAACTGGCGGAGAGAACGGAAGCGATGGTAATGAAAGGGTTGTCGACGACTGTTGGGCGGGTGCAGAAGGGGAGGACAGACACCTACCACATCAAACTTTTTCAAATTTAGATTATTTGGGGTGCTTGCCAAAATATAGTTGTGACTGCTTACCCATAAGCCAGTGGCGGGCACTAACTAGGTGCCCGCCACTATAGTTTCCATCCAGCGGGCATATTTCGAAAAGCCTAGCTGTGGCAGGTGCTTACTGTCATAGGTTGGAAAAGTAGCAATGGCGGGAGACCTGTCCTACCCACCACTATTTATAGTTCACCTATAGGGCTTTTCCCAGTAGTGGTACCTGCACACACATAAAGCAAATACCCGTACCCAACGAATGCAAGGGGGTTGTCAATTACCTCGTTCTCGTTAACTATAAGCATTAAATAATTTGGTGATAGATAGATAAATTGCAAACAAAATAAAATATAATAAAATTGTTGCAAGGTATTTTTAGGGTTTTAGTAAATATGCAGTGAATTTTGGACACAGGGGCATAGCATGACTAGAGACATCTCTCTCGTAAGCATAATGACATGGTAGGTAAACAAAATACTGTTAGGCAATTGATAGAAAATGCATAGTTATGACATTATTCATGGCATGATCAATTCAATATGACCCTTTTAACGGCCCAGGAGCACAGTAGTTGCCGATAGTAGAAGTAAACAACCAGAGTGCAATTAGTTAACGAGCACTCCTTCGGGAACCTCACAACGGTCAACGCCACTTGGCACGCTCTCAGCCGCCACGTATCGCGCTCTGGGCACTCCCTCCTGATTTTTTTATTTTTTTCATACACATTTTCGGCTTTTTAAACTGTTTTTTTTGTCTTTTTCGACTTTTTTGGTTTTTCACCAGTCTTCCTTACCTTTTGGGCAAAAATACATTAAACAAAAATCCACGAAAAAACGTGTTTTCTGTTTTTTTCGTGAGAGGCACAATTTTGCTTCCGCGAGAGTCACGGTTTTGCTTTCGTGAGAGGCACAGTTTTGCTTTCGCGAGAGGCACGACCGTGCCTCTCAGAAACGAAAATAAATGTTTCCTGTTTTTTTTCTTCCGCGAGAGGCACGGTTGTGCTGTCACGAAGGCAAGACCGTGCCTCTCGAAAACGGGAAAACGCGTTTTCATTTTCTTCCTTCCGCGAGAGGCACGGTTTTGCATCCGCGAGAGGCACGGGTGTGCTTTCGCAAGAGGCATGGCCATGCCTCTCGGAAACAAAAAACGTGTTTTCTATTCTTTTTTCCTTTTGCGAGAGGCACGATTTTGCTTCCAGAAGAGGCATGATTGTGATTTCGCAAGAGGCACGACCGTGCCTCTTTCGGAAATGGAAAAATTTGTGCTCCTAATAGTTTTTTTGTCCGGTTTTTTTTCAACCGGTTTTTTTCGTGATTTTTTTAGTAAAAACCTATCAACCGGGATCTAGTTCAGAAGAACTCGACGCGGAGAATTCAATGGTGAAAACAGTTGGAGATTTGGACGCACGCTTTAAGAGATAAAACGTTTTGAATCAACGGATCTACGAAAAAAGGAAAACTCGTTAGTTGCGACAAGTGGCACAAATACAGTGCGCCACTTGCCAAAATTAGTGGTGTGGGAATGATCTTTGCAAGGAGTACTCATCAGTTAGTGATTTCGAAACAACCGTGACCAGGCTTTACCGAAAGCACATTCTAGGGTTACTTTTTTTTATGAAAAGGATCAGAACCATTATAAAGATTCACCGGAACTAAAAAACACCTCAAACATAATAAAAATTACATCGAGGTCCATGGTCCCTCGAACGACCACTGCCATCCCTAAGAACCAATGCCGTGAGCCACATTCATCACCATTGAAATCCTTGAATCGATCTGAAGAATCTAACAACAAATATCATCGTTGCGTATGCACAATGAGAAACCCTAACCTCGCCGCCCTGAGGAGCTCGCAACACACCAGTGCTCCGTCTAATCCATCCCAATGGACGAACTTGAGGAGGAACAGTGCCTGCAAGACAGAATCGAAAAAGAAGCGCGACCATCTGTCCAAACGTTGCCCCTGTAAGGACTAAAACCCTACCTATCTACTAACCGAATCCAAGGCACCAAAAATCCCCTCCCCGTCACCAGCCGCCAGAGCAGCGGGCGGAGTGGAGGTGAATCCACGGGCTCGCCGGTGAAGAACAAGGGGAGGAAGGCTCTCCCTGATCCCTTGCAAGAGGGGAAAGAAAAGCTCTCATGTTCGCTTGTACATCCAAAGGGTATATCGTGGGAGGGAACTTCCTATTCCACAACAAGCACACCGGGAATCGGGCGTGCGCTGATTGCTTATATCTGCGTTGGTAATTCCACGAAGAGAAGAGGATGGTGCAGCACAGCAATGATAACTATTTTTCTCAGTTATGAAACCAAGGTTATTAATCCAGTAGGAGAACCAAAATAACACTATGTAAATAGCACCTGCACACCAATAATAAATAATTGCAACCCAACGCGTAAGAGGGGTTATCAATCCCTCCTCGGTATTGAGATGGATTAAATTATATGAGATTGATAAATAAATCTAGCAAATACACAAAATAAAAAATAAAGAAAAATTACAGCAAGGTATTTTTGGATTTTAATATGATAGGAAATAGCCCTGGGGCCGTAGATTTCACTAGAGGCTTCTCTCGAGAAAATAGCATACGGTGGGTAAACAAATTACTGTTTGACAATTGACAGAAAAGAAAAATAATTATGTCAATATCCAAGACAATGATTATGTATATAGGCATCACGTTCAAGATTAGTAGATCAACTATTGCCTGTATCTACTACTATTACTCCACACATATCCAACGTGCATCTAGTGTATTAAGTTCATGGAAAAACGGAGTAATGCAATAAGAACGATAACATGATGTAAACAAGATCTATTCATGTAGGAATAGACTCCATCTTTTTATTCTTAATGGCAATAATACATGTGTGTCATGTCTCCTTCTGTCACTGAGATTGAGCACCACAAGATTGAACCCATCACAAAACACATTTTCCCATTACACAAAAAATCAATCTAGTTGGCCAAACCAAACCAAAGTTTCGGAGAAGAAATACGAGGCTATAACAGTCATGCATAAGAGAGTTCAGCAAAGACTCAAATAATATTCATGGATGGATCTGATCATAAACTCACAATTCATCGGATCCTAACAAACACACCGCAAAAAAGTCATTATATCGAATAGATCTCCTAGAACATCGAGGAGAATATTGTATTGGAGATCAAAAATAGAGAAGAAGCCATTCTACTACCTCCGACAAAATTGTGATAAATTGCTCACGCATCATCAGAGGTGCACGAGTGATGATGAAGAACCCGTCCGTGATCGTTGACCCCTCCGACAGAATGCCGGAGAAGGCCTCTAAATTGGATCTCGTGGCTCTGGAACTTGCGGTGGCTAGAACTGTGTTTCGTCGACTCCCCTAGTGTTTTTGGGATTTTAGAGTATTTATAGAGGCACGGTCCGATGGAGGGGGTGCTTGTGGGCTCCACAAGGCCCCTCTGGTGCACTTCTTGGGCCACTTGGGTGTCTTCTATGCAGAAAAAATCTGTAAAAAAATTCATTGCATTTGGACTTCATTTGGTATTGATTTTCCTCGAAGTTAAAAACAAGCAGAAAAAAACAATTGACACTGGGCAATATGTCAATAGGTTAGTCCCGAAAAATGTTATGAAGTTGCTAGTAAATGAATATAAAATATCCAAGGTTGATAATATAACGGCATGGAACAATAAAAAATTATAGATACGTTGGAGACGTATCACGCGCATACCCCCCGATCCCCTGCGTGCCCTTCTGTGCCGGCCAATGTGGTGCGCGAGGTGCCCCCTGATTTTTTTACATTTCAAGAAAAGTTCTGATTTTCAAAGAACATTAAGTGATTCAAAAAATGTTCACTAAATTCAAAAAAGTCGTTGAACTCAAAAAATGTCCACAATTTCAAAAAATGAACACTTTTTTGACTTCAATGAACATTTTCTTATTCTGATGAAAAACATTGTCTGCGTATTTTTTCAATAATGACTAACGTTTTCTTTTATTTGGTCAATAAAATTTATAATTCCATGAACATATATTAAACTTGTTGAAGAAATTTTGAATGCGATGAAAATATTTTGAACCTTCTAAACAAAATTTGTATTCAAAAACATTTTTTGAAAAAATGGATGAACAAGTTTCTAGTTCTATGAATATTTTTCTAGATGATGAACAAGTTTTGAATCTGAAGAATAGATTTTTAATTTGATAAATAAATTTTGAATTTGATGAACATTTTCTAAACCTGATGAACAAAAATTGAATTGATGAATGTTTTTTAAATCCAATGAAAAAATGTTCGTAGATTTGAAAACTAAATTCGCAAAAAATATGAAAAGTTAAAGAAGAAAAATGAGAAAATAGAAAGGAAACCAGCAAAGAAAAAGAAAAAAAGGGAAAAGGATAAAAACAAGGAAAACCGTAAGAAAATAAAATGAAAAACGGCAGCATATCAAACGGCGCCCGTTTCTTCACTTTGCACAAATGGGTGCATACTCCCGTGCCGCGCTGGGCCGGCCCTCCTACTTTTTATTTTGGAAGATATGGTAGGCCATAGACTAGAGGGCTAATCCTAAACGGCGCTCGCTGCGTCCGTCTCTTCACTTTGCGCACACCGGCGCATACCCCATGGCAAGCTGGGCCAGCCCATTTCTTTTTTTCTTGTTTTTAAACTACATCCACAAAAGGTGTGCGCAAGCAAGGGTTCGAACTCCGGATCTCTCGATTGAGAAAGCAGCACACTAACCATAAGATAACGAACCACTTGTACCTTTAAACTTCTTTCCCTTCTTTTATTCTTTTTTACTTTTCCATTTTTCTTTTCTTAAATGTGCGAACTTTTATTCAAATTCGATGAACTTTTTCCAAATTCAATGAACTTTTTTAATTCAATGAACTTTTATTCTAATTCGATGAACTTTTTCAAAATTGATGAACTTTTTTTCAAAACCGGTGAATTTTATTTCAAATTCGGTGAAGGCTTTTCAAATTCAATGATGTTTTATAAAAATAGGTGAACTTTTTCCAAAAATTGATGAACTTCTTTTCAAAATAAATTATCTTTTTGTCAAAATCGATGAACTTTTTGCCAAATCCGATGATTTTTTTCAAATTGAATGATTTTTTTTTCAAAATGGACGAAATGTTTTCAATACGGATGAACTTTAAAATTTCGTGAACTTTTTTTTTTCAAATTTGATCAACTCTTTTCAAGTTTAATATTTTTTAAATCAATGAACTCTTTCAAATTTGATTATCATATTTCAAAATAGATGACCTTTTTTCAAATTACATTTTTTAAGTTTGTGGACTTTCTTTCAATTTTCATGAAGATGTTTTGAATTCTCAATTTTTTGATTTTTTTGGGGGATTTCTTTTCAAAAGTTGACCAGTCAACTAGCCAACTGTTCGATCTGTCAACCAATATCGAGTGAGCGAATGAGACAACAATCCATCTCCATGTTAATGATACTTATAATCGTTTCGCATCCGGCAATTATTGTAAGACATATTGTCAATCAAGCATTTCTCTTTATGTCTTCTTTAATGAGTAAGTCTTGAGCTCCAAGTCAGGTGATCCCTCTACAACAACAGCTTCGCCTCTACAACAACTATGACTACCTCATTTGCAAACTATCACTAGGTACCACATGACCCGACCTATTTTTAGTTATGATTGATGCATGTGTGATGTTGTTGTTCATGGTGTTTAAATAATCTATCATGCCGGAGATACACATGCTAATAATTTGCTTTAATCATGATTTACATTATGGAATTAACCATGAATGGCCTAATTATCCAACAAGTACTTTGAGTAAGTAGCCGTATTAACAACTACGTAGCCATGATTAACTAAGGCATGATTGAATATCATCCAAAATCATCAAGCTTAGTAGCAGCAAGATTGCAGGGAAGTGTGAACATAAGATAATAAATGAAGTTGGGTCATGCGGCACAGGTCGCCCCCGAGCTCTCACTATGTGCCATGAGGAACCGATCTAAGGAAAGAAACAGTAGATAAAATAAATAACATTAGACAAGCAGATATATGTGGTTGATGATAAAAGCAAAATTAATTGGATAATATGCAACATAATACTATAAGTTGATAAATATATGAGAAAGGGTTTTTATATGTAGTTATATGTTTGTTTACCTCAGATGATGGCATCTATATGCTGTCAATTTTGGCGAAAATCAAAGGCGTAACTTCGTACACCACTGTAAGGCCCAAAATTAGGAGGTGGGCTAATAAGTTCGATTGGAAAGGACGTGGAAGACCCAAGATTTTTGTGTGCCATGAGCAGCCAGATGAAGGTAAGGAATTCCCGTCCTCTGGCCAGCTGTTTGGCATGCGTCTCTGGCCGCGACCTGCCAGCGGCATACATGATGATCCTCACCCACATATCTCTCATCTCCTCCAGTGTTTCTTTGCATGGTTCAGGCAAAGACAACTTGGAATCCTCCTTCGATATCAACTCTTTGAGATTTTGTAGAACCACGGGCTTGCTGATGCTGCCAGTCATCATCATCATAAACTTCTTACGAAAGCCTTGTAGTACTGATTTGGCACTGGTTGCAGTGACCTGCAACATAACAGGGTGTGTAGCAAGGAGGTACATCATATAATTGGATAGTTTCCGGCAGACACCAACCAAGGCAACTATTTCCACATCCACACTTGAAACTTCACTGAGGTGTATTATTGTTGATATATGCAAATTGATTATGACTGCAGTAAAATCTCTAGAAAATTCCCTTGCCATGTTATTCACACTGAGATGTTGCCACAGCCTACTCGGTCCTCCTCCGAAAGGGGATTGGAGAATGACTTCAATCTCCCTCAGAAAGCTATCTGTGATATCCGCATCCACCTCCTCGTACTTCGTATCTAATGTCTTGCTTAACCAAAACAACTTGTCCTCTCCAGCACCAACTGCTTTTGTCATCTTCCTGATCCTGCTCATCACTCGTTCCGACGTGGACGGAGTACTTGGCTTTTCCTCGCAGCCCACATAGATCAGAAAATTGTACTGCCCCATGTTGTTTGACCACAACATCTTCTCCTCTGGCCACCCAATAGTATTACTGGAGAAAAGCGTCCAGGATATGCGAGTGAGCCGAACCCACTTCTTAGCCATAAGCCAAGCCCACGTCCAAGGTGATACAATGACCATCATAAACATTGCACAAACTTCCAGAAAAAAGTATCCCATAAATAACATGTACGTGATTGCAATGTCGACTCTATTGTACCTCTGTTTGTTGCCAACTGTGAAGAAGAGCACAAGGGCAAGGAAAGCTGATACTTGAGAGGTGCACCGAAGTACGATGCCGCTCCTTGTCCGAAGCACTGCAGCCTTTGTATAGACATCACAATACATGATTCCTACATCAACCAACTTGGCCAACTTGGCCTGTTGGACTTGATGTGATCGAGCATAGCTTGTCCAAGTTGTTGCATGGAAGCCTTCTGGTATCTGGAAGAGTGTAAATCCAGCAAATAAGTGTCGAACTATCGGAGTTGAATCCAAGGAAAAACTAATAATGCTAGAGTACCTAGCATCCTCCTCCAGTTCTGGATGAGTCAACCTATTTTCTTCTTCATTACTATTGTAGCCACTGATGTTTTGTAGGTTACTGTACATGAGAGCCATCGTTCTCTCCCCGTACTTAATGATGCCAGCAACAAACATAAAGATGCCCGGAACAAGAATCTGCACATTTCGCCAAGCAGTAGACTTCCAGAAGACATACAAGGCTAGGACCACTTGGACTATCAAATTTAACAAATGCCTCAACCACAAACTGTTGTCCTCCAAGGAAAAAGCAGTGATGGTGTCCTGTCCACCAAGATGAAGCAGCAGGAAGGGTGCCCAAAAGAAAGCTAGTGGGTGGTTTGCTGTCAGCTGGGTGGTGTTTTCCGCTTGTTTTGAGAGTAAACCAAGGGTGTAAACTGCTACCATGTCTGCCACTAAATAAGCTATCCAAATGATGCCACTAAGAAACTTAGCGCCGCGTTGTCGAAGGCTACCAGTAAAAAAGAGGAATATTTGTAGCATGAAGCTGAGAAGCACAAGCAGTTGGATCTCCCATTCATTCAATAGTTGCAACAAGCTCCCCATTGTTAATTGGATTTCCAATGCAACAAACCTGCAGCAGGTATATCAATGAAAACGACATTTAGGTGTGATCTTCATCAAATCGAAGAATTTATTTTATTTGGGTGTTGACATTTCTTCATTTATAGTAAGTGCTCAACTAGTTTGCATGCAGATTGAACTCATGGTCCAAAATAAATTGGTGTATGTAAATTTTAAGTTAATGCTAGTTATTAACATAAACATATTGAATTGTGGTGGTAAATGCTTCCTGAACAGCTGCATATAACTACATTAGTCATACATGTGGTGACATGGGCACTATATTGGTGTATGTTCGCTAGACATTGTGGCAATGTCATTACCAAGATGGTGGTGGACCACTGGTAGCTGTTTGTTGAACACTCAGGTAACTAAACAACTAAGATTTTGGTAACTGCTTATCATGTTTGGAACTTAATTATCCTACCACTTAAAGAATCAGATAACTGGTTATTATAGAAAAGAACCACCGTTGTTCCGACCAACGAACAAATAATAATACACAAGAATGTAGCCATCTGCTTTTCAAAAAAAAAAAGAATGTAGCCATCTAGGAAACGAAGCCTAGACTACTAACTGGCATATTTGTCTGTAAGTATCATATATATCACATATCAAATCATGTAACACATATTATGAACAGCACTAAAATCACTGAACCAAATTAGTACTTTACCAATGCCACTCACTTGGGGGAAGCCTCATTTGCACATGCAACTATCAACCAACATGGCAACCACCAATTGGCATGACAACCAAACAAAAGCAACCTTAGCTTCTTTCGATTCACTCTGCCAATGAAGCAAACCAATGAATTGCAAAGCTAGCCTAACTAAAAACTACTCCCCGCATTCCCGTTTATAGGTCTCACACTTATATCTAAGTGGTCTATATTACCAATGTAATACATACTCCCTCCGTCCGAAAATACTTGTCATCAAAATGGATAAAAGAGATGTATCTAGAACTAAAATACGTCTAGATGCATCTCCTTTTATCCATTTTGATGACAAGTATTTCCGGACGGAGGGAGTATTATAAAAACGGAAATGCTAAAAATCTGATGTCAAATTTTTAAGCATGGTAAAATGAACGGGTTTTATGGCAATAACAAAATTTGCCATCTCGGGCATTTAATTTCCATGCTAAAAAATCTCACATTCGATTTAGAACAGTCAATTTTTTAATGATATATTTTTTGTGATATAAAAATCATGTTGAGTTTGTTAATTTGTGGACCTAGGGATTACACGCTGAGCCTTCTAAACGGGAAAAGAGGTGGTAGTCCAAAAGTTGGGCCACACAATCTTCCTAGAGGAGCAGCCATAATGCAATGATCAACGCAGTTAATGCATGGGATAGTAAGTACCTCGTTGTTGTTCATCCGGTTGATATTGGTACCAACACCAAGCTACCACATGATAATGGTTGCTGATTTGACAGTGCAGTTGCAGAGCAAGCTGCTATGACTCCTCCCGGTCGACAAAGGGCATTCTAAGCCTTGACTATGGTGGAGTGGAGCTTGGTTGGAGTGGGACACTAGATGCGTGCCGGGCACTTGGCAAGGAACGGCAACACCCAAACAGCCGACCACTTCCTTCCTGCGCATTGGGGGTTGAGAACATGAGATCAAGGAGGACAGGGATGTTGTCGTCGGAGCTCGGGCGACGGCATCACGGCATGCCTCGCCATGTGGGGTAAGTCAGCGAGGAGGGGTCCGGCGAAGGTGGAGAGCGGGGGAGTGGGGAGGTTGGAGTGAGGCCGGCGCGCCCTACAGTGAGAAACAGGGGTGGCGATGGATCGCGTGGGGTGCAGAAGGCTCGCTGCTGGTGCAAATGGAGATGGTGGCGGATCGCCGTGGTTGAGAAAGAAAGTGGCAGCCGGCAGCCACATCCACGTTGGAGACACGGTGCCAGTGATGGATGAGAAATCAGCTTGAAGAAACGGGGAAGAAGACGTGGCTGTGCTGTGTTGGCGAGAGATAAGGTCGGGAGATCGGGCGGCGCCCCACCACTCGTCCCCTCCGTAGCGTAGAAGCCGACCACCTCCAGCAGGGCTTCCCCGTCGCTGCCCGACTAGAATCCGTTTCCTTTCATTATACGGTTTTTTTCCAACAAAAGAACATTTTATTCAATTGATACTACCACATTGGAAGAATATCCGGCCTCTGCATAGCACGATGCACGCAACCAACAAGGCCAATAAACCTATAAAAAATTATTACAAAATAAATCAGTCCAGCCTAGGTTGAGGCAAATCCTATCTAGAGATTACACCGACATCTATGCCATGTAGATGCCTGCATAAAAATGTCTCTGTCACCCGGCCTCTGTACGATAGGTCAAATACGAAACCATCGCGTACACGCATGAATAACCTGCACAGAAGATGAAATACATTTATTGTTAAAAATCACATCATTTCTGGTAAGCTACAATGCCCAACATAATGCAGCCGCTCTAACAAGTTGATGTGTAGAAAATTATTTATCAATAACCCGCAACCAATTACCGAACATGTTACACGCACTACATGGGGATATATATTAGAATCTAGTTAAACTATGGTCCAGACTGCACGAGCAAAGTTACACTCAAAAAATAAGTGTTTAACAGACTCATCATGTTGGCAAAAGACACACGTTTATGAAGGCAGGTCTGCAAAACACAATCCATATCCGTGGTTGTGTAGACACATTCATGTCAAGCAACACATAAATACTCACCCATCGCCGGTTTCCTACGGAATCGGCTACTGTGTCATGTTATCATCACGGTCCTGCTTTAGGTGGTGAACACATTGCGATTCCATGGGATGGCACAGGGCCTTCATACGTGGTTCTAATGTGAAAACGGTTTTCCTTTGCTAATTTAAATTGCCTTGAAATTGCTGAAATCATGAGTACTAGCGTGTAATGTCAAAAAATGCTCTTATATCATGGGATGGAGGGATTACCTCCCTAACTTAATATAAGACGTTTTCTGAAGTTACTGAGGGAGAGTACATTGAAACGTTTCTTGAGGCAAGATAAATATAAGTGCATAGAGCGCATGAGTCCACTAGAAAGGAGGCAGTGAATTATGGGCCTATACCTGCGGTGTGCTTGAATTACTACATGCACATATGAACGCGGCAGCTGTAAGCTCATCGACCTCTTCATGAATGTGCTTGCTTATTTGAAATGCACTTCTAGACAGTATACGAGTTGTATGGGGAAAACAGACTATCACGCACCATGTCGACATTGTTGAACATGTGTACATGTACGTAGGTCTGAATTTCGTATGCAATACCTGTAGTATCTGGTTTTCTCTGTATGTACGTGTATCTTAAGAGACAAGACACCGGTCGCACCGCTTATACCTATATATATATATATATATATATATATATATATATATATATATATATATATATATATATATATATATATATATATATATATATATATATATGCCTAGTGCACGATCAATCAATTATCGATGCACCTAATCATTCTTCACATGATATCTATCGCAAGTCGATCCCCTACCTTCCGCCTAACCCTTGCCGCCGCTGCCGCCGCGCCGCCTCCGCACCGCCGTCGCCGCCGCCGCTACCTCCTCTTAGCCGCCGCTGTGCATCCCGTGCCGGCCGCCGCTACTCGTCTTCGCCCGCTGCTAGCCGCTTCCCCGCACACCTGTTCGCCGCTTTTCCCGATCCCGCACGCCCGCTAGCCGCCCACCCGCCCTGCGTACGTACCCTGCACTACTTGCCTCGCTACGCATCGCCGCTTGCCTCGCTACGCCTCGCTCGGGCCGCCCGCTACACCGCTTGCCTCGCCAGCCGCCAAGCCGCTCGACCAACCCCGCGCACGCATCGCCCACACGTCGCGCCCGCTGCCAAACAGTTGCTGCCCTCCCGCGCGTCGCCAGCCCCGTCTGCTGCCAAGTCGCTGCCCTGCTCCCGCCGTGCCGCACCGCCGCGCCGCCATGACTTCCTCCGGCTCCTCCTCCTACAACCCCTTCGCCGGACCGGACCCCGCTGACATCCGCGACATCAACATCCACGACCGCGTCCCCGTCGTCCTCGATGCCACTGATGCCACGTACTTCGCGTGGAAGACGTATTTCTCGCTGCTCTTTCACGAGAACAACCTCGTGGATCACGCCGACGGCTCTGTCGACTCCTGCGCCATGGTGGGCGACTCCGAGTGGACCGCGATCGACGCCACGCTCGTCCGGTGGTTCTTCACCACCATCTCAAAGGACCTGTTTCACACGGTTGTGAGCGATGGTGATGACGCCCGCGCCGTGTGGGTCAAGCTCAACGGCCTCTTCACCGACAACAAGCTTCAGCGCCGCTTTTTTTGCAGAAGGAATTTTTTGACTGTCATCAGGATGATCGGTCTATCGATGACTATTGCCGCCGCCTGAAGACGTTGGCAGACGAGCTCCATGATATCGGCACCAAGGTTGATGACGACCTCCTCCTCAGCACGCTCACCGTCAGCCTCAACGAGGACTTCGATAACGCCGCCTCCAACCTCTCCCTCATCACGGAGCCCTCCTTTCCCAAGTTTGTGGCATACTTGCGGTTGGAGGAGGGCCGGATGAAGGGGGTCAAGAAGCGCATGCAGCACCACGAGCTCGCCGTCGGCACCTCGCGTGGTGCCCCACCACCGGCCGCCCCGCCCGCGCCTGCGCCCCGCCACCAGCCGGCACCCCCCGCACCTCTCGGGTTCTACCCCCTCCTGCCCGCAGCCCCCGCTGCCCCCAGCAGCCGCAGCAGGCTGGCGGGTGCCGCGGCAACCGCCGCAAGGGCGGTCGCAAACAGGCGCAAGGGGGGCTCCTCGTCAGCAGCAGCAGCAGTAGGCCACCCCGCCTTGGACTTACGGAACCAACCCTTGGATGGACGTCGTACACGCGTACTCGAAGCCGGTTCCACGGGCTCCCGCTCTGGGCATCCTCGGGCCTCGTCTGGCGAGCCACCAGGCGCTCTTCACCGCGCAGAACACCGCCCCTACGGTGCCCGCGCCTTCCTACGGTGCCGCGCCGGCCTACAGCGCCTACGGCGCCGCTCCCGCACCGGCCTACGAAGGGTCTCTTCCTCCCCAGGTGCCGCCTCCGTGGGATCCGGTCCTCCTCGCTGCTCTACACTTGGCTCCGTCACCAAGTAACTACGGTGGCGGAGGTGACTGGTACATGGACTCGGGCGCCACCGCTCACATGACTGCTCATCCCGGTAACCTCACGTCTTCCACTCCCGTTCATACTCCCACTCGCATCACCGTTGGTAACGGTTCCTCCCTACCCATTACACATGTCGGTTATATGTTATTTCCCTCTATTTCTAATCCTGTCAATATGTCTAATGTTTTTGTGTCTCCGGACTTAGTCACTAATCTCGTTTCTGTTCGTCGCCTTGCTCGTGAGAATCCTATCACTGTTGAATTTCACGATATCGGTTTTTCTATGAAGGATGCCCGTACACGGATGGTACTCCACTGATGTGATAGCCCGGACGACCTTTACCCGGTGCATCCCTCCGGCGCCACCACCACACGTCGTCCCGCCGCCTTTGCCGCTAGTGTCGATCTTTGGCATGCCCGCCTTGGTCATCCCACCGTTATGTGTCAGATTCTTCAAAGTTTTTCTTTCTCATGTAATAAGGTTGACAACCACACTTGTGAGGCTTGCCGCCTTGGCAGGCACGTTCGTCTTCCCTTTAGCGAGTCTACAAACATTTCCACCTTACCGTTTCAGTTATTGCATAGTGATGTTTGGACGTCCCCGGTTACAAGCAACACGGGCTACTTATACTATTTGATGATATTGGATGATTTTTCTCATTATGTGTGGACATTCCCTCTCCGTCGCAAGTCCGACGCTCTCGCCACACTCACAGCTTTTTATTCATATGTCACCACACAGTTCGGTCGTCCTATTCTCGCCTTGCAAACTGACAACGGCAAGGAGTTTGACAACGTCGCCGCAATCTTCTTGCATCCCACGACACCATCTTTCACCTCACCTGTCCCTACATGTCACTGTAGAATGGTCGCGCCGAGCGCGTCATTCGCACTCTTAATGACTGTGTCCGCACGTTGCTTTTCCACTCCTACATGCCTCCCCGGTTCTGGCTGGACGCGCTCGCGACCGCCAGCCTCCTTATTAACATTTGCCCGTGTCGTTCCCACTGGAACTACACTCCTCACCAGCTCCTCTTCGGTGCGGTTCCGTCTTATTATGCTCTTCGCATCTTTGGGTGTCTCTGTTATCCTAGCTCCGCGTCCACTGCTCCTCACAAACTCGCTCCCCGGTCCCTTCCTTGCATCTTCCTTGGTTATCCTCCCAACACCAAAGGTTACCGGTGCTATGATCCATTGTCCCACCACGTTTTCACTTTGTGGCATGTGTACTTTGATGAGATGGTGTTCCGGTTTCAGCAGGTACCGTCACCTTCAGCGACTCCTGTGGCGCGGTTCGCCCCTGCTTCCACCTTGGGTGGACCGCCCAGCCGTGCATTGGGCTCGGCCTTGCCAGCGATCCCTGCGTCGGCGGCCCCTGTCGCTGCGGCCCCCGTCACGGCCCCGGTCCCCATAGCCCGTCGCCGCGGCCCCGGTCCCCGCGGCCCCTACCGTGGCCCCCGTCAGTGCGGCCCCTGCCGCGGCCCCCATCGCCGCAGCCCCCGCCGCGGCCCCTGTCGCTGCGGCCGCACCCCTCACCGGTGCGGTCACTCGGGCTCGGACTGGGACACTTCGTCCCAGCACGCGTTACCCGTCGGACGAGTACGCGTGTGCCACATCCACCTCGGCGCCGTCTCCGCTCCCCACCTCCGCTTGCGTAGTCCTTCGGGATCTGAACTGGCTAGCTGCAATGAGTGAGGAGTTTGACGCCCTGCAGCGCAACCGTACGTGGCAGCTTGTCCCGCGGCCTCCCCGTGCCAATGTCATCACTGGCAAGTGGGTATTCCGCCACAAGATTCGCCCCGACGGCTCTCTCGAGCGCTACAAGGCATGTTGGGTGGTGTGCGGCTTCGGCCAGCGCGCCGGCGTGTACTTCACCGACACCTTCGCCACGGTTGTCAAACCAGGCACGATTCGCGCTGTCCTCCAGCTTGTTGTTTCTCGCGCCTGGCCAGTCCACCAGCTCGATGTGTCTAATGCTTTCTTGCATGGCCATCTCAACGAGCAGGTGTTCTTTCAGTAGCCTACTGGTTTCGTCGACACCGACTATCCGGACCACGTGTGCTTGCTCTCCCCTTCTCTCTACGGGTTGAAGCAGGCACCTCGAGCCTGGTACCAGCGGATCACGGCCTTCCTTCAGCAGCAGGGGTTCCGGTCCACACGGAGATACCTCCCTGTTTGTTTATCATTAGTGCCTCGCCACCGCGTACCTCCTCCTGTATGTCGACAACATCATCCTGACTGCATCCTCGCCAGCGCTTCTTCAGCAGATCACAGCTCGCCTCGGCACCGAGTTCGCCCACAAAGACTTGGGGGCTCTCCACTACTTCCTCGGCATCGAGGTCGTGCGCCAGGCCACTGGCTTCTTCCTGCACCAGCAGAAGTACGCCTACGAGCTTCTGGAGCGAGCGGGCATGCTTAACTGCAAGCCTGCTCCCACGCCTGTCGACACGAAGGCTAAGGTGTCCGCCGTCGAGGGTTCTCTGGCGTCCGATGCTCCCTTCTACCACTCCATAGTCGGTGCGCTTCAGTACCTCACGCTGACACGTCCGGACATTCAGTACGCTGTCTAGCAGGTGTGCCTTCATACGCATGCTCCTCGTGACACCCATTGGGCTCTGGTAAAACGTATTCTTCGATACATACGTGGCACCACAGCCATGGGTCTCACCCTGACGACATCACCTGACACCAGCCTTGTTGCCTACTCCAACGTCGACTGGGCTGGGTGTCCTGACATTCGACGCTCCACTTCCGGCTACTGCATCTACCTTGGGTCCTCTCTGATTTCGTGATTGTCTAAATGACAACCCACAGTCTCGCGGTCGAGCGCCGAGGCTGAGTACCGGGCTGTGGCCAACGCCGTCACGGAGTGCTCTTGGCTACGGCAGCTACTTCAGGAGTTGCTATGTGAGGTTACGAAGGCGACACTTGTCTACTGTGACAACGTTTCCGCGGTGTACCTTGCTGCCAACCCTGTCCATCACCGACGGACGAAGCATATTGAGCTCGACATCCAATTCGTCAGGGACTCGTCGCACTTGGTCGTGTTCGCGTTCTACATGTGCCCACCGATCAGCAGTTCGCAGATGTTATGACGAAGGGACTACCTACCTTGACATTCGAGGGCTTTCGGTCCAGTCTCTGCGTCACCGGCGACGCTTCGACTGCGGGGGCTGTTGAACATGTGTACATGTACGTAGGTTTGGGTTTCGTATGCAGTACATGTAGTGTATGTCTCCCTTTGTATGTACGTCTATCTTAGGAGACAAGACACCGGTCGCACCCCTTGTATCTTATATATATGTGCCTAATGTACAATCAATCAGTTATCGATGCACCAAATTATTCTCCACAGACATGAAACTGAGACCACTTCATCAGCTTCATCAGCGTCAGCACATCAACTAGAGCATTATTGCTCGGCCCCACTTCAACTGCTTTTGCAGTACGTCGGACAACGAATTTCATGCTGCTATACGTCTGGCCTGGACCAGTTGATGACGATCTTAATAATACGTCACACCTACATGAATATGTGTCTCTTGCTTCACCTCAGCTCTTGAGTACCATTTTTTTTCTCTTAATGCGGAAGTGTCATAAGAGCATCTCCAGCCGTCCCCCCACGAGCCCCCTCCCCCGGACAACTTTTTAGGCGCAGGCAGTAAAAAATTGCCCCAGTCGCACTACCAGACTCACGTTTTGCGCCGGATTTGGCCGAAATTATGTCCGGCTATCCTAGGCCAAACCCAGGATCCTGGGGGCAGCTGGGGGCACCAGCGTTATGTTTTGCATGCATAAACCCCACAAGTCAGCCTCTCTCCTCGCTCTCTCTCCTATTTTCGCCCACCACGTGCATGCACACCCGCCTCTATCTCCGCTATTATTGCGAGCTCGACCATGTCACGGCGGGCGTGGTGGCCGATCAGGCCCCAGCCAAGCACGGCGAAATCCACGGCGCCCTGTAGCAGGGCGGAGCGCGGCGGCCAGGCGGAGCACGTGGCCGGGCGGGCGGAGCATGGTACCGACCTCCTCCTCCCGAACGGTACCGGCACCGGCACCACCAGGGCCGTGTCCAAGGCATTTGGCCGGTCCGCGGTGACGGCGTCGAGCGCGGCCAGGTCGCCGTCGTCCATGAGCTCTTCCGTGGAGAGCATACGCGGGTCCGGCGACCGGGACGTGAGCAGCAGCGGCAACCCGAGCGCGAGTCTGGCATGGTGGGCACACGCACGGTAGAGCTGAGCCGACGTGTGGCAAAGGAGGCATCGCCGGCCGACGACGCGCCAACGAGGTCGCCCTCGCGCCCATGTACGTGGAGGGGGAGCGGGAGTTGCTGGCGCGCGCGGACGAGCTCCTCGGGCCGCCCCCGCGAGCGAGCAGGGGGGAGCGGTGCCCGAGCCGCCCGTCGGAGTTTCCAGCGCAGATGGGGTGGCCACCGTGCTCGCAGACGGACGACGCAGACGGGATGGCGTGCAGGTCCTCGGGAGTGCGCGGCCGGCGAGCGGGCGCGGCCTGGACGTGGACGGACGAGGAGGACGGCGGGATGGAAGGAGGACGGTGGCCTAGGCGCGGACAGGCGAGCGCGGCCGCGGGAGGGCGCAGCCTGCGAGCGGGAGCGCGCCGACGAGCGGGCACGTCCGGCGGCGACGTCGGGTGGAGAGTAGGAGGAGCAGAAGTAGGTGGCCATGGAGGTGTAGGTGGCATGGCCGAGCAGATGAGAGACGAGCCATCTGGGGGCGCAACTAGTGGAAATTTCTTCACCTGCAGGCTAAATTTTTCGCCCGCAGCGCTCCAAACTGCGAAAAAAACGCCTCGTGAAGGGCTCAATGGCGGGAGATGCTCTAAGTGGGAGCGCAGCACAACTTACCCGTCGCTCCATACACAGCTGTGCTGATGCTGACCACCTTAAAATCACCTACGTCCAACATGGATTCCTTCTTAAACTTTACATGCTTTGGTGTGGTCGCATGATTATTCTTTCATCAAACTTTGGATGCTTTGGTTTAGGATAAAATGAAATACTCCCTCCGTTTCAAAATATAGCGCACTCATGCTTTCCAAGGTTCAACTTTGACCATAAATCTAACCAACAAGACCGACTGCGGCCACCTACCTTAGAGACAAACAAATATAGACGACTAATATTTTTGAAGAATTCAACGGCGTTCCAGTCTTGAATAGCCCATTGAGTGTCAACCTAAACAGGTCTGGATAACCCAATTGAGGAGAAATAAATCTAGAGAGGTGCCAGTTGATCCGAGACGCCATGGATTTCAAGAACACCACAACGTTGGTCCATCGCTTGGGCAGCACCGAACCTCGTCTTATCCCCGTAGAAATTCTGGTCCTCTTCGGCAGCTTGGTGTGGGTCGTCCTCGAGCTATTTGACTCATTCCGCCGGCGGTACAGCCACCGAGCCACGGGTTCCTCCGCCTCCTCGTTTGGAAAATGTACACTGTCCACTGTTCTGGCGCCCTACACCATCGGACTGCTGCAGGCTGGTCCATTCCGCGAGCTGACATTCGTCCTCTGGGGCACCATCCTCCTCCTGATCCAAGTAAACTCCGACTCCCTCACCGTCTACAGTATCCAGGATATTGAACAGAGGAAAAGGATGCTTGTGCAGCAAGCGTTGCAGATCTTTCTGGTGCTATGGCCGATTGTCAATGGTAGTGGTGGCAACAAGAGTTACAACACTACCACATTTTTTTTAAAGGGAGGTTTGGTATCCCATTCTAGTGTGATTGCAGATTACATGGTGGTTGAGGATCAGTTAGCTGAAGACGTCGCTGATCCAAGCATGCTGGAGGGGTACAGCTACATATTTGACGGGGAATTGGAACTGGCTTCCATGCTTCCAACCGCATCTGAGAACAGAGTTGGATTAAAAGAGGTGACCAATGACTAAAACACCACCATCGATGCTGTTTAGTGATGGATCGAGGCTTACAACTTCGAGCACAATGAAACTGGAAAAAATTACAATACTATTGCACATTTGCGCTCTCCTTCATATTATACAACTGTTGAAACGGAGATTCTGCGGCTATCGGCTCAATGAAGCTGGCATTGGAAAGACGCCGCGTCTCATTCTTCATGGCATCTTCTCTGAGAATGGCTGGTATGTTCGTGCTTGTATCATCTTAATACAATATTCGAATCAATAAAATCTTCATTTATTGTGAAAAAATCCACATGCATTGAATTTACATGAGATTCTAAGCACACCAACACAAGAAACAAAGTTCAAGATGAGAAAATCAAGGGTTTTAGAGTCAGTAATCGAATGGCAATAAGTCCCCTACTGAAAAAGACTATAAGTTGAACTCATGTGTCAACAGTACTACCTAGGATACCTCGAAGACATGGCCAGCTCTTCTTCCATACTGTATTGTCTAGTCGATCCATCAGTGCTTCTTCCATCTACGGTTGATGGAGCATTAATCGTGACACCTTTGTTCTCAAGTCTGTTGGTGCCAAATTCATCTGAAATATACTCCTTGGATGGTCGAAGACCTTCAAGTGTCAACTCCACTTGCCTCATGGTTGGACGCTCCTCTCCTCTTAATTTTATACATGCCACTGCAAGTGCAACGGCTTCTTCAACTTCTTTGCCTCCCTCATCTGTAATTTGTGGATCTAATATCTGTGACAGATTACCCTCCTCAAACAATGCAACAAAATGTGTAACAAGGCCTTCACCTTCAGAAGACAAATATGAAAATGGCTTTTGTCGAGTAAGCAGTTCTATGAGCATGACACCATAGCTATAGACATCACTTTTGTCTGTGAGCCGCCCTGTGTAGAAATACATTGGGTCCAAATATCCTATTGTACCTTGAACCATTGTTGTTAACCCCGACTTTTCCACCGAAATATATCTTGAAGCTCCAAAGTCTGCTACCTTTGCTGTTAGAGTGTCATCCAACAGTATGTTAACCGACTTCACATCTCTATGAATGATGGGCATTGAAGCTGTAGAGTGAAGATAGGCCAGTGATTTGGCTGTTTCAACTGCAATCCGAAGCCTGTCTTCCCATGACAATGATCTTGGTCCATTGATGTGAAGATGATCATAAAGGGTTCCATTGGATATGAACTCGTAGACCAACATTGGAACTTCTGTTTCAAGGCAACAACCGTAAAGTTTTACCACATTTCGGTGATTGATCTGTGATAGTATAGCAACCTCGTTAATAAACTCATCAATCTCCCTTTGAATAATCTTCTTTGGCTTCTTGATGGCTACCACATGGAGGTCTGACAAAATCCCTTTGTATACTGTACCATGCCCTCCACCACCAAGCTCACGAGCTTTATCAAAATTGTTGGTTGCCTTCTCTATCTCTTCTAAGGGTATGATCATCCTTTCAGCAATATCAGCCCTCTGTGATACCAATTGTTGCAACAGCTGTCCTCGATTTTGGTCAAAGAACTTTCGCTTTGAAATTTGTGCATTTCTCTGTTTAACTTTGCTGGAAATGAACCATCCAGCAAGAACTGAAACTATGAGGCCCCCAGCACTCGCAAGCCCAGCTCCAACGCTAACTGAAAAATACAGAGACATAGACACGCGTTAGTACGTGGTCATCCGGTCCCCTGGAGTATTGTGTGTGTTTGTGTCTATACATAAACAATAAATGACTTGTACTCTGTCTGAATTGAATAGAATACGCTTCATCGGATCTCAAAATAATCTAGACTCACGTCCACTAAGAAATAACGGACTGAATCAACATAGAAATGTGAAGATTATGTCATTGTGTGTTGATAGTTCTCTTCTGAAAAATCAAATAATATAGGTATCCCCCACCAAAATAAGTAAACCTGCGGTGGACTCACCTATAATCATGGACCTCTGGCGGCCAGCATCCGGAGCTGGAGAAAAACAAGATAGGAGGGAAAATAAGTTAAAATTTACTTAATTGCTAGCTAGGCTATGGATGCATGCATACTAGAGATAATTATTCAGTTGAGAACTTGTTAATTAAATCAAGCTAGCCATATATATGCTCCTTCCGTCCCATATAACATAAGATTTTGTTGCATAAAATATTATATTATGCGACAGAGGAAGTATGTGCTAACCTTTGCGGGATGTAATAAAATCTTATATTATGGGATAAGTATGTGCTAACCTTTGCATCCCTGGCCATCGTCGTCGGAGTAGGGGTTGCCGTCGTAGCCAACCTCGCAGTGGCATGTATAGCCTCTGTTCCCCTGCTTGCAGTGGCTGTGCTTGCTCTTGCACTTGTTGGATGTAGTACAGTTGGGTTTATCAGATAAGATCTCCCACTGTAGAATAATAGGGACCTCCTGCACGGCTCTGGCTGACTGTTGCTTATCGGGTTGCTTATCGGGGCCCAGCACGCCGGAGAAAGCCAGGTTATCGTACCACCCTTCTGCTGCAACAAACACCAGCGCACGTGACATCGTATTTCCGGCGAACGCACTCTGCTTGCCTAGCCAGCCCACACTCAACTGCTTGGGCATCCCCCCCGTGGAGTCCTGGGAGATGTGTGTCTGACAGCAGCCCATGCCGTGGCAGTACTTGTCATTTGGGTTCCGGCGCCGGCTATGCCCTTCTCGGTCTCGCCCTCGGTGGTCGACGTGGCCAACGTCGGTGTCTTCGTCCGAGGCAAAGCTGCAGAAGGAGACGCATCCACTGAGGATGTCTGGGCCATTGTCGTTGCTGGTGCGGTGCCCGAGCATCGACGCCCACGCATCGCACCCCATGAGGACAAGCTCGTTGCTGGCCGAGAGCGAGTAGGGCGCGATGCCATGGTTCGGGAAAGGAAAAAGATTGTCATCCACATAGGTGCTGTTTAGTAATGCCCCGGCGTGGACAGCGCGCACGGTGGCATTATCGACGTGGATCTTCTCGACTCGGAAGTTGCCACTGTCGTCAAGGAGCAGCCGTGGTGGGTCGTGGGTCTTGTCGCAGGTGAGGTTGAACCCTGGATGGAAGCAACCAGCGGGGCCCATGCCTTGGATGCCGAATGGGTACGGCACTTCCACATCGCCGCAGAGCCTCGTGCAGTTTTCTGCATGCGTGTAATGTACGTTCAATTCATAATCAGAGGAGCACAAGTAACATTTAAACTCTTGAAGGAGAAATGATGTATCTGTTGTTTGCTAACACTAGCAGGACAGCTGAGAACTTGAGACTACCATTTTCCTTTTCGGATATGCTGTGAGTCTGTTCAAGCGTTTTGCTTTCTTTTTAACACATACTTCCTCCTGTCCTCTTTGCTCCGGAAAATTTTGTTTTTGCCACCCTAGGTTTTGCCAAATTTTCTTATTCCACTCTAGATTTTGACATTTCACTTTTGCCACTCTTAGCTTTTGATAATTATCACAATTATCATTCTGTGGCAAAAGCAAAATAATTTTATTTCATTTTTGCTACTCTTAGCCTTTGACAATTATCAGTTCTGAATTTTTTTTTCTCTTGCCACGGGAATGGCAATTGTGATAATTGTCAATAACTAAAAGTGGCAAAAGTGAAATGTCAAAAATCTAGATTGGCATAAGGAAAATTGGCGAATTCTAGAGTGGCAAAAACAAAAAATTTCCCTTACTTTACTCTGCGTATTAGATTTTTGTCAAGTCAAACTTTATAAAGTTTGACTAAATTTATATTTAAAATTATCAACATCTACAATACAAATTATATATATATATATATATATATATATATATATATATATATATATATAGGACAAATTTTATCTACAAGCAGTGGTAGTTACCACCTAATTATTTAGCCTCCACGTGTCCCTGCTTAGCACCAAGCCAAACGGGTTAATGGGAGTCACCGGTGGAGGTCCTAAACCCGCTAACACTTGCCTTGCCCCACGGGAAGTTAATTGCATGGGCTGATTTTTAGGGGCGTTAGATACTCCTTGATATCTGGAAGCATTAAATTAAGTCATGCAGTTTGTTTTTCTTAGTTCGATAATTATCTGGTCTGATGCTAGTTCAACTTTCTCCTTCATTCTTGGCTGGATGGAACAACTCTATTTCAAAAAATCACATGACCGTGACACTAATTGTTTGAACCCAAAGAAAAGTAGTATGGTCACTCAGAATTTTATAGTGTATATGCCTTTTGTCTTGAAAGGTATGCGCATGTCTACACATTGCCTGCTAGTTATGTTTCACGCCATGCAGAAAAGTAGTACGCAAGTATGTAGTATATCATTTTAAAAGGAAGTATGGAGTATGCTTCAAAAAAAAAGGAAGTATGGAGTATGTGGAATTGATGTATATTTATGTCAAAAAAAAAGTATGTGGCCTATCTTTTTACGAGAGTATGGAGTATGTAGTACATATACTTCTTATTTAGTCATGGAGTATATATACTTCTTAATTGTAGGAAGGCATATGCCTATACACATTGTACTACTAGGTACATAGTGGCAGTATATACATATTTTGTAAAAGCTATTAACATCCAAAAAAATTGTACATACAAGTACTTATTATGTACAGCATATTTTGCTTTAGGTGAGGTGCACGTGAGTATATATGTAGAATATGCAATTTCGTTAGGAAGGTAGTATATACAAGTAGAATATACAGTTTTGTTAGGATGGGAGTATGGAGTATATACACAAGTGTACACGGAGTATAAACATGGTATCCTATGAGTTCATGCATTCTATTTGTACTATATACACATCGTAGAGACATGGTGTCTTGCATGCATCAAAGGGAAGTATGCAGGCAACAAAGATCTACGACTTTGACTTAATAGCTTGTTAGTTTTGGTTCGGGTGCACAGTCGGCAGTAGCAGATACAACATGATGAACGACGCCAGCGATGTGCCTCAGTTGATCCATTCATCAATAATACGTCCGTGTAGCGCCGGCTGTACATGCCTCGTCCTCCTCAACTAGACATGCACCACAAAAGCAATGTGTGGAGCCGTAATCGTAGCTCCGAGTTGCACTGGTGCAGATCGTATCTGGTGGTGTTGTGTGCGCCTGGGCGGCTCGACATACCAAGAAGCCACCGTGCGACCCAAAACCTAAGTTCGGCTTGTCGTCGTGCATGCCGGCGGCCATGCGCCCGTCGTCACACCTGGACCATGGGAATCACGCTGCAGATGAGAAAAAATCAGATATGGATATAGGCACCAAAGAGGAGCCATATGTGCGTATTTAACACAAGATTGGTCAAAGATATAGATTGAATTCACCTTGTTGATCTCCCGTATGAGCTGCCATGGAACATGACGTGTGTGTGCGTGGATGAGATCTGATAACTTTGAACGGTGAATAACAGAACACCATGATGTCCGGTTATGGTTTGAAAGCTAGCTAGCTATCGTTTGACCTGAGGTTGTTATTATATACTAATATATCCTGGCAAACAAATCGGATAGGTACGGTGCGAGTGGATATTTTTATTGGGTAGAGAAAGTCTGACTATTTTGAGAAAGGGAACCCGTTAATCAACGGGCGCACCTGATGAGATCGGACGGAAGTAAGGATGGAGGTAGTTACCCCCTAGTGGTAGGATCTATTTTCCCTATAGACACACACACACACTATAAACAATTTCACAATGAATCTAACAATATTGATTTGGCATTGTGCACGTTGATACATTTTTCTATAAATTTGGTCAAAGTGGAGCTATTTCGACTTGCGACAAAACTTATATGCAGACTTAAAAGGACCGGAGGGAGTATATGGAACTTGGAGAACGCTATCTTCTGCTTTCATTTCAACAGATATATGGAACGGGGAGAACACTATCTTCTAAAAAAAGGTCTAGATGCTCGCAAAGAACAAATAATAATAAAGTTGCAGCTATGGCCGGTCAAGTTTATTTTTTAGGGAACTAGCATAGTGGTCTTGGTAAATTTGAGAGAATCATATGTTTTAGTTTGTCGAACGTGTTAATTATTTTTAATCTTATACAATACTTTTTAAACTTCTATTTATCATTTCACTGTATGATGGGCAACATTTTAGAATCGGTACATGTCTGGTGTAACATTAACCTTTATTTTGTACGTGAGCAGATTTTTTGGTGCTAATACATAAAAACAAAAAAAATGTCAAATGATAATTTTCTATAAAGTGAATGATATGTATTTTTTCCAACAATAGTTTTATATAACGAGGCGTGGAGCCGCGAGTAAACCAACAAAACTAACCCACAATAGTCTTGTTCGGTATATCGGTTGTCACATGCTTTAGCGTATGTCTTCATCAGAGAGTAGCGGCGAGCATCAAGCACCGATTTTTTTACGCAGTGCTACAGTGAGTAATCCGATTACTCCAATTATCTTCCCGTTCAGTCTACTCATTATTCTTGCTCGCATATATGATTGAATCTATCTTTTATAAGAGAACTTTTAAAAAATGACCATCACACCCTCAAGCATCAGGTTCTATTAATCAATGCTTATTTATGTACTGGTTCGTCAATGCACATGCTGATGCCTACTCATCCTTCCGTCTTTTTTACGATGACTCCTAAATTGTTTTTGTAAATTGTCAATAATGTTTTAATTGAAATTATAGATTATTTTTAATACATGTAGTTCAAAATTAGATATTATTTGATAAATATCTAGAGATGCAATTCATGTTTCTAAATTGGAAAAATGCTAAAAAATGCAAAAAAAAATTGCATTAATAACACAACGTAACTAGATGATATCCCTTGTGTTGCAACGAAAATTAGTTGCAATATATTTCAATGAGATTTGATTGAGTCGAATATAAACATTTAAATTAATAACATACGAATCAAAATTGAACATACATGACTTATTAAATTCGATTTGTATAGTTGTAAAATATTGTTAATTGTAAGTAGAATAATATAATGAAAAATATTTTCCCATAAGTGGTTGCCCGTGGTGGTTGGTATTTTACAATGCATGGTTGCATGTAGAGACGGACCTTATCACATCCATAATTGTATAATGGTGTGACATGCTTGTATGTAGATAACTAAGTTAGTCGGGTGACTATCTTATGGATAAATAAGATATGTTCCATGTGGCTGGTCGAGTTTGCTTACCACTGCTAGCGAGAGTAGAATCGACGCATCCACCGGGTACAGCATGATTTCCCTGAGTTCCTGGCGGGCACCGGCACACTATTGATCCGCCTACGTAGCTACACTCACCGTAGCACTTGGTGATGTCCTGTGGCAGCTCGCACCCGTCAACAACAACTACAAATCAAACACTAATCACTAATAGATTCACTGACTCAATCGGCTCGTAAATACTGTGCCATCCCAAATCAGCCAAGTCGATAAGGAAATAAATGCTCATACACACGGCATCAAATTTATACCATATAATAGTAAATATATTTTCTAAGAAATCTAATAAAACTAATTCGATGTTGTAGACGTTGATATATATCGCATCCGAATTTTGAGTGAAGTGAAGTGCATGCGTACCTTGGCAGCCGCCGGGGACGTAGGCGTTGCCTGTGTAACCCTCATCAGATCGGCAGTGGCATGCATATGATCCTGTGGTGAGGGTGTCGACGCAGGTGCTGTGGTTGCTTTTGCATGGGTTGTTCGCGCAGCTGCCACTGATGTCATACCTTAGATAAACGGGAACATCCAGTAGTGTTGCGCTACTGTGTTGGGACTTGGAGTTGGAGTAATTGGAGAGCCAGTAGTCGAACCAGCCTTCCTCCGCGATGAATGCGCGCGCGGGTGCTCGCGCCTGGTCCGCGCTCACATTCCTGCCGAACCAGCTGAACTCCAGGCTGTACAGCCCTACCGGAGCTAGTAATATTTCGTCGATGAGGATGGGAGCACGGCAGCAGCCATCGGCACCGGAGCATCCGCGGTCGAACTGGGGGCCGTCGCCTCGCTCAGGGGCGCTGCAGAAGGAGTAGCAGCCGCTTATTGTCATGGGCTTCACGGTGGCAGTAGTGGAGTTGCCCTTGTTCCTGCTCCTCCGCAGCAGCGCCGACCGCACGTTGCAGCCGGTGAGGATGAGCTCGTTGCCATTGGACGGCATGAAGGGCCCCCTCAGGCTTATATCGTCGGACCAGCTCGTGCTTAAGTCGACGTCGCGGACCAACTCCATTAGGGAAAATGAGTCTATGTGCTTGATCTGGAGACGCTGGTCTTTGCCATCGGCGCCGGGGAGGAGGAGGAGCAGCCGTGGGGGGTGGTGGCTCTGGTCGCAGGTGAGGTTAAACCCCGGCTGGTGCAGGAAGCAGCTGGGGTCCGGGCCAATGCCGAACGGGTATGGCACCTCCACGCCGCCGCACGTCGTGACACAGCCGGGCATCCCAATCGGCGGACTGGCTGCTGCTCCGGCTCCGGCTCCGGCAGACACCACTAGGAGTAATACTATTACTGTTACTACCGACGCCATCTCTTGCGCTAGCTACCTCTCTGATCTCTAGCTATCAGTGTGACTACACCCATGGCCGGTGCTTATAAGGTCGCCTGCTAGCCCCAAAGCTAGAGTTGCAGGTCGGCATCGATCTCATCTCATTCCCACCTACCACACGCTCCATCGCTTAATTAAAACCTTGATCTCATTGCTTGGGCAGCTTTACATCACATGCATGAGCTTAAACTATGATCGATTACAGCCATCTCACGAGTAGCTTTGAACACTGGACCGGACTGGACTGGACTGGAGTAGCTGACTGTGCAGTGACACTCACTAGCTCCGTCCCTATCGATATGAGATAAAACAAACTTCTACCGCGTCGCGGCCAGCTCAAGATTCCCTACTGACACCCACCGCACTCCGGCCGAAGCCACCGTAGAAAATCAGATATCACACACGCAAAGGGTAATTAAACAAAGGGAAACGTTTAAAATCGGCGTGCCGGCCGAAGCTTCGGCCGGTCACACCGCTCTCTGGCGCAGCCACTCGTTCTTTTCTCCTCCACGCGTCACGGGCCCCATCCACCGCCTGTGCCATGCCTTATCTCTTCACCCCTGAGCTCCACCACTCATTCCACCTCATTTCCATGAACGCGTCCTTCCTCTGTCACTCTTTTCTCCCCAAAATAACAGTAGCGTGGATCCTCTCTCTCAGGATTTCCTCTCCAATATCCACTCCTCACCTAATCTTGCTTCTCCGCTCATCTCTAACGCAACCAAATCCACTGCTCCAGTGGCTGCAGATCGCACCTTGTGTTGCTCCGACGAGCGTAAGGCCCTCACATGCCCCGCTCTATTCTAGCGAGCAGCCGCCTCCACCTGCCCGCGCACTGCTCCGGCGTGCGCCGTCCTCCACCGGGTGATGGGCCGGCGGTTACGTCTTGCATGAGCAAACGAGATGCTGGAATCGGCCTCGGCGGGTGCTGCAATTAGCAATTTTCTTGCTACAACCGGTTTTTGTTTTTGCTGGAATCAGCAACGTTTTTTGCTAGGATCCACATTTTTGGAAGTGCTTTTTTGCTACAACGATTCAAATTTTTTTCTACCATCGTTTTGTTTTTTGCTGCCACCGTCCTTTTCTCATTTTTGGCACCCATCTCTGAATTTTTTTGCTGGATCCATCTTTCTACTAGAACCACTTCATTTTTTTTGTTACCAGAGTCTTTGATTTGTGCTACCACCATCTCCGTTTTTGCTACTGCCCCGTCTTCCGAATTTTTTTTGCCGGATGCATCCTTTTTACCTTTGAACCACCTCAAATTTGCTACCACTGTCTTTGTTTTTTGCTACTAGTGTATTTGAGTTTTGCTACCATCCCTTTTTTTTGTTTTTTCTGCTGGTTACATTTTTTTGCTGGAACCAGCAATTTTTTTTGTTGAAACTGGTGTTTTTGTTAGCTACTACCTCATCTACAAACGGCGACAGCGATGAACTTTCACTGAATGGCTGCAACTGGAGGCCGATTTTGGTGGAACCGACATCACATTTTTGCTGCATCGGTGTTTTTTTTTGCGGCAACCGGTTAGTTGTTTTGCTACATGGCGATGGCTCGGTGCAGCGATGTTGTCCTGCCAGATCCAGCGAGGATCCGTGCTGCGGGGACGACGAGCCGATGGTGCCTCGAATCAGCGGCACGCGCGGCCATGGCGGGCTGCGTGAGCGGGGCGGGTGCGCCGGAGATTCCCTTTTTTTGGTTCTGGCATGATGTGCGGGATGAGGAAGAAAAAAAATGCCCAGATCCAACGGCAGATGAAACTGCAATCGTACGGGTGCGCTCTGACCGGCCGAAATTCGGCCGGCGCACGGGCGCCTAGTAGTCGCCTTAAACAAAGCAGGAAAGCTAGCCGCGTGATTTAGATCATACACGCAAAAAAGATTTAACAGATTAATTCTATCAGACCCGGTCGGCCGGAGGCAGGTATGTACCACTGGAATTTGAGCAGTCTGGAATGTTTAGGAGTTTCTCCAAAATGGGTTGATTTGTAGAATAATTTAGTGGTTTGGGAAATTTAGGAATTTCTTCGAAGTAGGATGATTGATCTGGAGAAATGAATCATTTATGAATTTTCCTATACATTTCTCAGCACTAAGTTTCAAAGTATTTTTTCATCCATTCAAATTTCTTGTAAAGAACTATTTGCTTTTCCTGTGACGCAACCAAACAACCCAAAATCATGTACGTAGGAATAAATGAGCATACCACTGTAATACTATTTTTTTCTTTCTGTTTTTGCATTTTGAGAGAAGGATGGCTGGGCTGATCATCAAGATGGCTACTGTTACTACTGACGCCATCTCATGCGCTAGCCACCTCTCTGATCTCTAGCTATCAGTGTGACTCCACCCATGGCCCGAGCTTACAAGGTTGCCCACTAGCTCCAAGCTAGAGTTGCATGTCGACATCGATCTCATCTCATTCCCACCTACCACACGCTCCATCGCTTAATTAAAACCTTGATCTCAATCTTTGGGCAGCTTTACATCACATGCATGAGCTTAAACTATGATCGATTACAGCTTTCTCACGACTAACTTTGAACACTGGGCTGGACTGGAGTAGATGAGTGCGTGCAGTGACACTCACTAGCACCGTCCCTATCGATACGAGCAAAATAAAACTTATCACCGTTGCAGCCTGCTCAAGTTTCCTCACTGGTAGTGGTACCCTGCGGCCAGCACACGCCGCATGCCGGTTGGAGCCACCGCCCACCAGTAATCCCCATAGAAATATAAAATGGTTCGTTCTGTTCAGATCAAAGATAACACACGCAAAGGTAAATTAAACAAATCAGGCCAGCTAACCCCGTGATATAGATGTGAATATAATGTATAAATGTGTATTTTGGTTAGACCTGGACAAGGAAGCTCTCCATTGAGCAACATAAGCTATTACTAGCAAAAAGGCCCGTGCGTTGCAACGGGAGAAAAAAATACCACACGCTCTTAATTTACAAAAAATGTTCTATAATCTGAGAATTTGTAGCTATTTCTTAAATACATGAAGAGTTAAAAAAGTTGTTAAAAGATACATGATTTTTTAATCTAAAAAAAGAATATTTCTTTTGGTCTGGAAAAGAACATTTTTTTTATGGTCTCATGTCGGCGCAGGTACTTGCGCCCCTATTTCATCACTATTTCTTGCCATACATGTCATAAGTATTGGTCCCTGTTTCATCACTATTTATTTCTTATCAAACTTGTCTTTTATTTTAGTTTTGTCATGCATGCCTCCATTTTACCTTTTTCATGCATGTCCTCTCTTTCCTCTTCTTATATATAGGAGAATAGCGCAACATCTCATCTTTATTTGATCTCCTCTACATTTTCTCTTTTATTTATTTTATAGCGGACATCCCATCTTTGTTTGGTCCTTTTATTTCTTGTCATGCATGTTCTTATTTATGGGTGTCTCTAACAAATTTATCTTCAATTTGATGACCAATCCTGATTTTGTTGAGGTGTTCATCCCCAAACTGAATCAGTACCGGTATGAAAAAAATATCGATAATGCATTGTTGATTAACATTGCAGCCTAGAGTACTTTTTAAATTGTTAACAGGTAAAATAACATCATATTTAGATTCTACATATTTTCTAATCAAATTTCATATATGATATGTTAAATTTGGAGTTACGGTTTAAAAGATATAAGTATTTTAAAAAACATTTGATATATACTGCGGGTTTAATGTCAGAAACATCAGGGTTTTTTCTACAAAATAGCATGACGGACTAAAAATACCTATTTCTTTTATTAGTAGGTATAGACAAGAAGAGCACTGAAGGCGAAGTTATTCCTAGATATTACAAGTTAGATGGAGATAGAGGTATATACAATCGACTCGTCTCATGGGTGGAATCTCTGTTGGAGGGACTTACACTACTAGGGAAAAGCCTAGCAGCAGCGCGGGTTTTAGGCCTATCAGTAGCGCGGCCTGGAGCGCTACAGCTAAAGCTTAGCAGTAGCGCGCATGTACACGCGCTACTGCTAAAATGATCTAGTAGTAGCGCTTCTCCTGAGCGGCGCTGCTGGTAATTAATAGTAGCGCTCCTCCTTGCCCGCGCTACTACTATTATTTAGTATTTTATTTCTTTTTTATTTCATGTTGTATTTCATACACCTTTACACAAGTTTTCATACAACAGGAATTTAGAGACTGTTTTTACATCATAATGAGTAGGTGAAAGAACCGTGGACTAGTTTCAAGTGGATGGACATCCACTTGAAACTAATCCGCGGTTCTTTCACCCAATGATATAATAAATTTCATCATCATTATCATATCATTAACAACTTATCATCATAATACATCATTATCATATAACACCTCCTCAAGATCATCGCTTTCATCAATGAGACATCACATAGCAAATTGGTCACTAGTCGTAATCACAAGTACTCCTCATCATCAACTCTAACACATTGTATCACATAATAAACATATTGTACCTCATAGGACCTACATTCTCTTAGGACCTACTACATTCTCTAAGGTAAAATAGCAAAAAACAAGATAGCCCCTGACTCTCCATTATGGAGAATGGAGATTATCCTATCTCCAATTCTTGCCTTTCGCTTAATGTTACTTCCAAAAACCTCCTTGCGAATGTCCAAATATTTTTCCATTCTTTGATTAGCATGTGTTCACCGGTTTTAGAAATCCAATATGCACAGGTGAGATCCGTAGGATGACCTGGCTGTATGTTCAGAACTTCAAGGCGACCATTGTAATACATCAGATGAGGCACATAATCCATCGGGATTTTCTGTTGAAAAATATAGTAATAACTTCGTAGTTAGCAATGATGTACTAGTTTTGGAAGTATGCAAAAGATGCACGGATGTCGTAATAGTAAAAATTCTTACCAGGGTATCTCCATAAAAGTTATCGTGGTTCAACACGTGCACTAGTGTCACGTATTCACCATAATTTGGAGGAGTTCGATAATAGGTATTGTAATTCTCAAAGAAAGTACAAAATGCGATCAGATGATTTTTCTCCTTATAAGTTAATTCGGAGCCACCACTGTAGTGGGTTTTGTCTACCATCTTCTGCACATTCTTTGAAGATTCAAAATAAGCTGTCAATGGAAATAAGCTGTCAACTATTTTGAAATAAACAATATAAATTAGTTAATTACTATGTTTGAGAAACTCACATTGCGGTAGAATCGGAAGCGTATCAACAAGGACCCAAATGTCCATATTGTCTTGCTCGATGTCAGGATCACCAAGATCCATGGTGACAATCGTACCCTCATAAAAACCATACATTTTGCAAAGTGCTTCCCAATTTTGGCAACCAAAATGGGTTACGCTCTGAGCATTGTACAGATTTACTTCAAAACCATATCATGATGGGTCCTTAGGTGTATTTTCTTTGTTTCAAAATTTTCATGGTCTTCAAAACCCATCCTCTCCAAGACATAGCGTCTTGCATGGCATGGGATAAGCTAGTCGAATTGTAAAATATGAAAATTAGACGTTGAAATAGTTGAAGTCATGCTTAATTACGGAAAAAAAACTCTTGTCGTTGTTGCATACCGTTTCAACATCGAAGGTCTCCTCGAGCTTAATGCTGAAGCGCCGATCTTCGTCCAGCTCAATGAACCTGTCGCACATACCTCGATCGTCGTGGCACCAGCTGCACTCCCTCGGGAGACTGTCATCGTCCGAGTACGACATTTCCTACGTTCATAATTCAAAGATTAAACTTGTACAATTAAATATATGTACTAAAACCTAAATTAGATCATTATTTTTCGAGAAAATCCAGGCCACTCGATATTTCCTACATATTCTAGCACAAGTCATGCCAGAATTCACGGAAAAATCCGGCGTGATCTTTGCTAAAAAAGGACATATCGAGCGCCTGAAATTTGCCGGAACAGAAAGTAATCAAAACTCCGGCAAAACATAGGCCACTCGGAGGTGTAAACTGAACATGAACGGCCACTTGGCAACCACATACCCTATTTGAGCAACAAAAGATATACATGGATATTTGGCTGGTCTCACCTCAATGTCGGAGGGGGTCGGTGACGGGGACAACGGCGGGGTTGATGGAGGGGCTCCTTGATTTCTGCATAAGCAAAAAACGTATAAATTATCACTAATACATCCCGAATAATTGCTTAAACTAAAAAATAACAACAAATATGACATGTTCAACTAGTTTTATTAATTCAACTAGTTCTTACTAAATATAAACTTACTATAAATAGAATATGTGGTTCAACTAGTTATATTAATTATCTTACTAAAAAACTAGTTCTTTCTAAAAAATAAAGTAGTTCAACTAGTTATATTAATTATCTTACTAAAAATACATTAGTTCTATTAATTCAACTAGTTTATTAATTTACTTACTAAACTAGTTCAACTACAACTAAAGTAGTTCAACTATAACTACTATTAATCATATTGCCCTAATTTTTCTTACTTCTATTTTATTCAAAACACCTACGATTTGCAACAACAGAGACAAGGGAGGGAGGGAGGAGAGAGGAGGGGAGCGGGTGGCCGGAGGAGGAGGAGGGAGGGAGGGGGCGGCCGCAGGCGGAGGGAGGAGGGCACAATGGTAGGAGGAGGGAGGAGGGCGCGGTGGGAGGAGGAGGCACAGAAGGAGGGAGTACCTCGGTGGCGTCGGACGATGGTGAGGTCGAGAGCGGCGCGGTGAGGTCGAGAGCGGAGGGGGTGGGGAAGGCGGCGACGACGGTGAGGTCGAGAGCGGCGGCGGGCGACAGCGGTGAGGTTGAGGGCGGCCTCGGGCGGCGGCGGTGAGGGCAGGCTCGGGCTCGGGCGGCGGCGATAGAGGAGTAGGGGAACAGGGGAGGAGGACTTAGTGAAATTTTGAGCGGGGTTAAGTCGAACTAGCAGTAGCGCACTTTAGGAACCACGCTATAGCTAAAGTAGCTATAGCGCATTTTACGGGAAAACGCTACTGCTAAGTCTAAGCACGCATAAAAAAATACATTGGTCATCAATGATCTTTTTGTGTACAATCTGAATTGTCAATATGAGTCCACTCCGGTAGGAACTGGAGATGACTCATATTGCGTCACAAATTCTACACATAGAGTTCAGTGAAGACCAACTGGTTGTGATAGTTTCAGAAGTAAAATATTTAAGGTGGTAAACACCCTGTTCGCGGAGCGAGGTGGGACTAAACTTGTGGGCTGATCATAGCAGTAGCGATTTTCCTAGAAGCGCGCTGCTGCTAACTTCTATAGCAGTAGCGCGGTTCACTATAGGGCGCTACTGCTATAACTAGCTGGGTTGCGAGGTCATGGCAATTAGAGCAGTAGCGAGGTTTGGCGTGGAAGCGCTACTGCTATTTTCCTTTCAGCAGCGCGTTTTTAGTTCACGCGCTGCTGCTAAATAGCAGTAGCATAGTATTTTGAGGAGCGCTGCTGGTAAGATTCTGTGTATAGGCTTTTCCCTAGTAGTGTTAGGCCCCCTTTGTTTGGGCTACAGATTCTGGAGAATCAGCTGTGGCTTGGATACCTAAAATCAGCTACAGCTGTAGATTTTGAGAATCCAAATCTGACTCTTTGTTTACCCTGGTTTTGAAAAACCAAAAATATTGTGAAGTGTCTACAACGCCCCTAATGTTGTGGACTGCAGGACGCCGTAGAGGGTCAGTGTACGCAGAAATCTCCCCGGGACTCGCCTGCAGCGTCGGCTCGGAGTGGTGGCCGCCGGCAGCTGAAGGCGTTCGGAAGCACAAGCTCGAGGTCACCGACAGCAACGGCCGAGGCAGGCGACCCCTAGCTCGTCCTCTGTGGCTCCTCGCCAGCATCCCTGTGTCCCGGCAAGCCCCTACTGTCGGCCATGGTCACACTTCTTCACCGACGGCGAGCTCGCCCGTGCAGCAGCAGCACCAGCAGCAGTTCGATCTGTGGCCGTGGAGGCCGGCCTGAAGACGGGGTGGAGGAGGACAGCCGGCCGGAACTGGGGAAGGTGGAGGAGGAGCGGTCGTAGATGGGGCTGGAGGGAGCCAAGCGGCAGCGCTGACTTGCCGGGATCTTGGGCGTCTAGGGTTCGCTGTGGGGTCTGCGGGTTGGGGGTTCCACGCGCATGGGATTTGCGTGCGGGGAGGACTGGCATTCCTGGTGTAATAACGGGGACAACTTGGTCTGGACTTTAACTTGGGTAAGTGGCCGCTCGAGAATCGGCCGAATCACCAGATTCGCAGCTTCTGGCTTGGACGTGCCTGGTATGTAATTTCCAGAAGCGATTCTAGGAAGCTGGGGTGAGAATCTGTGTGTTTGTTTTAGTTTCTGATTTTGTGACACCTAGAATCTGGAATCTGTAGCTGCAGCTCAAACAAAGGCCACCTTAATCTAGGTCATTCTTGCTTCTTCGTCATGGGCTATGTAACAGAGATAAGTTGCTTTCCTAACAGAATTCAAAACCTATTGTTAGAATATTAGGCAAATTCATGATTAAAACAAAGACTAGCATGCAACAATCTGGCAAACTAGATGAATAGCTAGACATGAATAGAACACGTGGAACGTACTGTACGTTAGTTGCTGAAGGAGCGACGGTGTTGATGACTATGTTGTGGTGATCTGTTGTAGATGGCGATGAAGACGACGATGAGTAGATGAGGTAAAACCCTAGGTGTTCTAGATGTGTCTTTGTCCATAGCCGGTGCGCGTGTGGTCTTCCTTTTCTCTTCTCAACACACCACTTCAGTGGCGGAGCTTCATTGGATTAGTTGGGCGGGCCAACCCAAAGAAAAAGGCATAGAAAAGAGACGGGCCATGTCAGTTGGCAGGCTAATTAGGCAGTGTTACACCTGAGATGGGCGGACCAGAGCACGAGTTGGCCCCAACGTAGCTCCACCACTACACCATTTAGAGTGATGGAGATAACCCACTATATAAAGAGGTCCAACTCTTCCTCAAGTTCTGGGATGGGACTAAACTTAAAGCCACGACTTGCTATTTTATTCATGGGCCACTATTTTAGATTTCAGAGTTTGTTAATGGGCCAGGCCCATTACTTCTAACACCTAGCCAATGAGTGAGGGGCTTTCACAAGATATTGTCCATCCTTCTCCATCAGTTTAATCTTTTGGATGAACTGGTTAGATATACTATGTTCAATAGTCTATCTGCCACGGTACATTGTTTTTCTTTCATAACGCAAAAGCATAGCTTGCTCCTCTTAGGTTCATAGAGAAAAAGTTCAGTGAATAAATAAAGCTAGCTAGCTATAACTAGTCATCAACCCGTGCAACAGCACGGGCTAGCACTTCTAGTAAGCACATCGGCTCGGTAATTCTTATTTCATGGGACAATTATGAAAGGGACAATATAGTCTACTGTTTTATTATAATACACTTGTGATATATTTGAGAGAAATAATTAAATTTATCGAAATGGTTTGCCTTTGTTATGTCTTTCAATTTTGTTTTTGCATGTGACTTTTATCGCACTTTAAGAAAAGAACTTGTGCATGTATTTATATTTGCATCAAGAACACATGACTATAGAAAAATTGTTTAAAACACTTATATAGACATTAGCACATGAGAAAAGAGAACATTTTGAAGGAAAAGAACATATATAGGAGTAGGATCTCATTTTTATAGGCATCTAGTACTTACTAATTGGAATCAATTTGATCTTTATTTCCGTAGATCAAAACCGCTGAGCAATTGTCCCGGAGTACATTTTCTTGTTGAATCATCATGGCTAACTCAACTGATTATTAATTTTGCAAATCATGATTATATATGCTAAGAAGGAATAGACTGCAAAAAATTGCAGGTCATGTGCAATGGTGATAGAAATTGTATGATTTTATTTTATTTGTTGTTGCATATGATCTTTTTTAAATGTCATGGTTTGTTTTGGGGTAGTTATAACTGCCAAAGTTTTCCTTGTTGCTGAAAAAAAAAAATTAGGCCCAGAGTTTGCTTCAATCCTGGCTCCCTACTGGACGACGAGCTCCTTCGTGAAGGCCATGGAGGAAGTACATGTTGTTGGGCCATGCCGTCAAGGCCCTTCGGTGTGGCCGCCATCCACGCAAGCCAGAATAACAAAATCCTAACCAGAGGTACCTAGCATGATGAAGTACGTCGTTTTCGAATCAGGAATAGGTGATTGGAATTGAGAATTGACGGCAAGTGGGAATGGGATGCTTTGAGATTGTCGCCGCCACGTGTCGCACATCCAAATGGGTCTCACGTCCTCGCTTGTGAGACCTGATCTCATAGGCTTCTCTGGTCAACGTTGGTCCATGGTTTCCCCCATCCTGGGCGACTCGGGGGCCCCGCCACCCTCCCACCTCCCCACCCCGCGCCACCGCAGGGTGACGGCGGCAGCGGGGGGTCTTCATCTCCCGGCTCCCCTCCCTCCCCGGGTGGCGGATCTAGGCGGCAGGCGGCGGTGTTCGCGCCCTATTGGGTCTCGATGCTAGGGGCCGCTCGGGTGGATGGAGGAGCTTCTTTGCTTTGCATGCATCTTATCGCTACTGAAATTTACAACTTTACCGAGTGCCGTAAATACTCGGCGAAAACAGTTTCACACTCAGCGATGCCTTTGTTGAGTATTGTTCTCGGCCCAGGGTATTCGACCTGAATCCTGCCGGCAAAGCTGAGTTTGCCGAGAACCATAACACTTTAAGACATGGCACTTGTTTGCCGTGTGCAATAGAAAAGGTTCTCGGCATACATCAAATAAACCGAGTGTTATTTATTTGCCGAGCCCTTTGCGGTAGTCGCTCGGCAAACACATGCGTGTGTCGTGTGCTGCTCTTTGCCGAGAGCCGCACTCGACTTACTTACCTTTTGCCGTGATCCCGTGTTTTCATGCTCGGCAAATACTAAAGAACTCGGAAACGACGAATTTTCCAGTAGTGTATATCGCCGTGATGGTACTGCTGGAATTTTTGTCTATTTGGGCCTAGCCCAATAGCAGTTTCAGAAATTCCTAATAAATCCTAGAGGCCCACGCAGCTCATTCGTGCAAGGCAAGAGGTGGAACTAATGTTTAGTCCCACATTGCTAGTTTAGGGGGAGTTGGACCTCTTTATAAGGGAGGCTCCTTCCCCACTTATATGAGCATAAGAACAAGAAGGACATCCACGCGCGCTCCTCCTCCGCCGCCCGCCGCGCCGCGCCGCGCCGCGCCGCGCCGCGCCGCGCCGCGGGTTGCGGGAATGAGCTGATGTCTAAATTTTTGCCACGCACTACGTGTATATGAAAGGTCACACGGAAGCTGAAAAGTTTTTGTGATAGTGGAGTTTGAATGCGAACGGTGCAGCCCTTGGGCTGCTGGCTGTTCGCTTCGTCTTCGTCTCTTCGTTTCACCTTCCGTTGCTGCCCTCTCGCCTCCTTCTCTTGCACCTATAAAAGGGAGGTCGCTCCTCTCAGAGAGATGCACCAGAACTTCTCCTTCCTCTCGTCACTGGTTCCAATCTCTGAGCTGCTGCTGTCTTCCTCATCCCGGCTTGCGGCGTGCACCGCGAGTCGGGACAATAGGCCTCCGAAACCGCACCTCTTTGAGTCCTGCGCGACTACTGACTTCTTCGTCACGGACGCCCCGGACTCCGACGACTACTTCCCCGACGACGACTACTTCCCCGACGTCGACAACCTCCTCGACGACATGGAGGACACCGACCCCAAGTCCAGTGCCTCTGCTCCGCCTGCTGTCCAGTACGTGTTCTTGTTTTTCTTGTTAGAGCTCCTGCCACAGTTCCTTGTTCTAGTGTTTGCCCTACACATGTTACGGTCTATCTCTTACATGCATCTTGATCTACTGTTTGCTCGTGAGATGATCGTTTCTAGCTCATATATGAAGATGTTATTTACCTTTACTTTGTCAAATCGCATGACTTGTTTCATCACTGCTATACTAGTCATGCTTTATCTAGTATTTCTGTTAATAAAATCATTCGGTAAATTGCTCATATTTCCAACAGGTACAGCAAAGGGAGATGCTCTAGTCCTCCTGGGGAGCAGCAGACATTCTTTGCCGTAGCAGTATTATTCCACCCACTCACCCCTCGTTCCATCTTCGAGAACCCACCCTGCACAACGGACAAACGGACATAGACAAAATTTGAAGACTTGAAAAGCCTGCCTTGTGAGTGTCAGCCAAAACAAGTTTGGATAACCCAACTGGAGAGAAACATATCTAGGGCGGTGCCTGCGAGTTGATCAGAGAAGCCATGGACCTCAAGAACACCACCACAACCGTTGGATAATATGGACTTGGAAAGGTCTGTTCGGATTCGACGTTGTCGGATCTGAGTCGAGATAAGGTCCGAGTCAGACAGACCCAACTATGAGACGCAGCGATATGTCATCTGTGAGTCTCTAGTACAACATACGTTCTATGTCCTAAGACCTGAGCTGACGCATGTACTCAGGATGGTGACAGACTTGCTTTGGGCCGACCAAACGCTACTCCGTGACTGGGTAGTTACAAAGGTAGGTTTCGGGTTTGTCCAGTCCCATACTGCGAGACATGGTCGAGCAAGATGGGATTTTCCCCTCCGATCAGGAGAGATATACTCTGGGGCCCTCGTGTGATCCGACCAGGATAAGTATGGCCATGCGACAAGGATTATGACATAATTCGGTTTGTGGTCGGTATCACTGGAACAAGAAAGAGGTTGGGCTAGCACAAGGATGATAGTCTCGCCTTGAGTCCGACAACATATATCGTGTGGCAAAGGGAACAGTAGTGTGACGCGTTGTACAGGTTCGCCTAACCAGCTTTATAGTCTGTTTGGTGGTCGGCACGCCTTGCTAGAGGCCGCTACCAACCGTACAGGTCGGAGGTGATCTGAACTGTGACCAAGACGACTTGAACCTAAGGGGTCGCGCGCTTAAGGGAAGGAACCTACGAGGTCGGTTCGTAGGACACTGGTCGGATGTGATCCGAACTGGACTAGGAACGTGACCGAGTAGACTTTGGGCTTTAGGGTCCGTGCAAGGCCCAAGTGTTGAGCCTGCGATGGACGCCTATATAAAGTGGAGGTGCGGCACACTCATGCAGTTGATCGCTTCGGCGCTGCGACTAGAGTTTGCATGTGTTGCGAATAGCCACCTCCACTCGCCGCCGACTGTGTGATTGGACCTAGCAGTCCGCCGCACGGTGTTCCTCCTGCACGCGCGGATACCGTTAGAGGCGGTGCACTTGCATCGCTCCGGCGAACTCGTACGTGGGATCGGACGACCGGATGTTCGAGGGAGATCGAACGAGGAGGAGACGATCCACACGGACGCGCTGCCCCAACTCTTCTTCCGCTGCACGGCACTGCCCGTCTAGTGGTAACGAACTGTGATCCATCTCCCGTAGCATGTTCCTGGATGTTCTGCGCGTAGGAAAATTTTAATTTTACAGTCGACGCACCCTACCGTAGAACCCAACATAACGCTGCGTACGGACCGACCCTACTGCTAAGCCCACCAGCTGTATCATTGGTGGACAGGCCACGCTACTGCTAAGTGGGCTTCCGTTTTGGCCATGCGGCCCACGTAACAACAGTGTTGCCCATGCTAACCAATGCTACTGCTAAGCCGTACCAGTAGCGCGCATTGCAACAAGCGCTACTGCAAATTACTAGTAGCCTGGGGGCTCAAAAGAATGCTACTGCTAAACTTCTACATGTAAGTATTTTCCTAGTAGTGCTACCTTCATCGGAGGGTTGGCCCTCTACTAGCGGCGCCCACCGCCCGTCTTGCAGCCGTCTGTGGATCAGAGCTCGTCCCGTGCCCGGCAGCTGGACTGGTCTCATCTCGCGCCCGACAGCAAGACCAAGCTCGTCTCGCGCCCGTCAGCAACAGAGGCCATCCCCTCCTTCGCCGCTCCTCCTCGCCTTGCCACGCGTCCGGGCCGACGAGGCATGCAGCGCCACGCTGGCCAACCAGCTACTGTGTTGGCGAAATGGCAGCTTCCATGAAGATCTGCATGCCGCCACGCAGGCGCCTGCTTAGTTGGCACGCCTATCGTCGCACTGAAGTGGTGGTGAGGTGGAGAAACCTTGCCGGGCGCGGGTCCGGCCGCGGCCCAGCGATCGTCCCCGGCAGGCCTTGGAGTCGTCCCCGGCAAGTCGTCTTCTGATCCCGCGTGGATTCGTGGACTGCCAATCTTCATGAGGGGCTTCATGCTATCAGGCATGTGCTCTCCAGATCTTCGTCTTAACGTTGTCGATGGTGTCTGAGCTCTCAGCCCCAAAGGTGGTGGCCCTGCTGGCCTCTTCGCAAGCTGCCCCGGCAAGGTTCTTGCCGGGGGCCTCGCAGGTCGCCTCGGCGAGGCTTGTCGCCGGGCGTGGCCCTGCCAGCCTTCTGCTTCTCGTTACTTTGAGCATCTGTTCTGATATTCTTTATACCTGTCTTGCTTCCTGTCGTCCTCCTCTGCTTTGCCAAGCCCTGCTGTAGGCGTGGCTGCGACCGTCCATGCACAACTAAGGGATACAGAAGTACCCCCACTTTTGTACACCGACACATGGTATCTCCTTTCCCCGGGATCCTTTTATCGAGGATAGGTAACAAAGACAGCAAATACAATGTGAAAGTCCTGAGAATTGAGAATAACCGGAACAGTATATACCACATTTCCCTTCAAAACTGTGAAGAGTTCAATGGCATGCCGCCACCGTAACATACAAATCCTGAAACAAGTTCTTCTGAAAACCAGAGCATTTGCTGGATGGGTTTTATTGGTTCACCGCCGGATTTGGGAAGCTATGAGCTCCCAGGATAAATGACAAGTGTTTACAATGGACAATGCACAGCCAGAACAGCCCAAGATTGAATGTACATGATGTAGGTTAGAAATAATTCCTTCGACATTTAGAAAGAAAGAAATGCACATTTATGTTTCAAGAAAGAAAGCAGGAAAATAGAGGAGCTGAAACTGTGGTTTACTATGTCCTTACAGATCAACTTATGGTCCGTCTTAAAGCAACACACTAACACATCCACCTATGAGCAGTAGAAGATACTCAACTTTGAACAGTATGAACAAACATAACCAGTGAATCAGTAGCGCGGGGCACACCAGGAACAAACATAACCAATGAACCAGTACCAGATGGGTATCCTGAGAATGAGAAAAAATCACCACCAAAAACTAATCAATAGATGAAGGACTCGAGGAGCATCCCCACGAGCATGACCAACGAGTAGAGGATATAGTGTGCCAGTCACTGCTCCTCGTCAAGCTTCGATATTACAAACTGAAATGACAAAGAGTCTACGGTGCTGGCTATTACAGACCAACTTGTGGAGATACATTCATCGCCTGCACCGACACATACTCCCTCCGTCTAGAAGATATTACAAACTGAAATGAAGAAGAGTCTACGGTGCCGTCTAGAAGATAGCATAAGCTAAACAACAAAACTGAATTATTAAACAGAACGAACACACAAACACCTCGAAAGCTCCACACTTCACAAAACTGAATTATTAAACAGGACGAACAAACATAAACAGTGAATCAATTACTCGAGCAGAAGAAGATATTATGAGCTTCACAACGTAACTCAAACTTCGAAATGCCATACAAGGATGGTTGTGGCGATATGCCATACAAGGATTGTGTGGATGTCTGATAGCAAGGTGGAGGCCCATGAGAACTGGCTTCCCAGCCGATTTTTAGCAAGTGCTGATTGTCCATTTTCTAGCTTGCCGTCGTTCTTTTTGAACTGAGAGAGGACACGTATACAATACAATATCTTCAAGTTTTATCTTTTTCCTAGACTTCTGTCCTTTTCTTGTAGCCTTGATCAAGCCAACTGACAGAAAAGATAGTGTATTCCACGGATCATAGTCGAAGTTGAGTAGCAGAGAGTACTGCCCGAGCTTTCTCTCCCAGGTGCAACTTGATGATACAACCCGATTTATAGTTTTTGTTTGTGGTTTGGTAATTTCATCCTTAACGAATTGAGAGAGGGTATTCACTAGTACCAGCCTCTCAGGAGCAATATGTAATCTTGTGGAGTGTACCAAAACTAATTTGGCAAGCAAAACAATGGTAACCCAACGAATAACATCTGCTCCATTGACTCTCTGTTCCAAATTGCTACGATGGTAGTGCTTGCTAAATGCTCCGGAAATGCAGTTGCAAATAATAACAGTCGATATAACAACTGTTGCTAATAACCAACTCGCTGCGGCTAATTCCATCCTTGTGTAAAAGAAATCATACAGGAATGACAACTCCTCCTGGATGACTCGAAAAGCACGAGCATAGCTGCCATTGTTGGCCAGGAGCCCATGAAGAACGAGATCCAGTGTCTTCTCAAGGCCAGCTTCACTGGGCCGATAGCCACAGAATCTCCGCTTCAGTAGTTTGAATAATGTGAAGGAGAGTGCAGTGTCCTTCAAAATATCAGCAGTTTTATTGGACATCGCCAAACAGAATCAATGGTGATCAATATGTCATTGGGCACCTCTTTTAATTCAACTCTGTACTCAGGTGCGGTTGGAAGAATGTTAGCCAGTTCCATTTCCCCGTCAAATATGTACCTGTAGCCCTCCATCGTTCTTGGATTAACGACATCCTGAGCTAGCTGATGCTCAACTAGCATGTAATCAGCAATCACTTTAGAGTGCAGCACCAAACCTCCCTTTTTTCTCGCCTTACTTAATTTCCCAAACTTTGTGAACGTCAGAATGATGCTGTAAATATAGAAAATCCATATGGAAGCGCTGTAACTCTTGTTACCACCTTTACCATTGACAATCAGCCATAGCACCAGAAAGATCTGCAACACTTGCTGCACAAGCATCCTTTTCCTCTGGTCAATATCCTGAATACTGTAGACGGAGAGGGAGGCGGAGTTTACTTGAATCAGGAGGAGGATGGTACCCCAGAGGGCAAATGTCTGGTCGTGGAATGGACCAGCCTGTAGCAGGCCGATGGTGTAGGGCGCCAGCACAGTGGACAGTGTGTACACTGTCCAGACGAGTAGTCGGAAGAACCCGTGGCTGTACCGCCGGCGGTATGAGCCGAACAGCTCCAGCAGGACCCATGCCAAGGTGTTGAAGAGGACCAGAATTTCTACGCGGACCAGCTGAGCTTCGGTGCTGCCCAAGCAATGGACCAACGTTGCGGTGGTGCTCCATGGCTTCTCTGATCAACTGGCAGGCACCACCCTAGATATGTTTCTCTCCGGTTGGGTTATCCAAACTTGTTTTGGCTGACACTTACAAGACAGGCTTCTCAAGTGTTAAAAAATTGTCTATGTCCGTTCGTCTGTGGTGCAGGGTAGGTTCTCGAAGATGGAATGAGGGGTGAGTGGGTGGAAGAATATAGCTATGGCAAAGAATGTCTGCTGCCCCCGAGGAGGGCTAGAGCTTCTCCCTTTGCTGTACCATCACGGCAAGATATTAATATAAGATGCATGCAAAGCAAAGAAGCTCCTCCATCTATGCATGGCTTGCATATATACCGTGCTTGAGTTGGGGTTTTAGCATCATTGCTCGATCTATCGACCGGAGTAGATTCTTTGTTGAGCACAACTTATGACTCCCATTGCAAGCGGCGGCTTTGGATCGAGTCGGACTCTGCATCTGGCGTCCGGACCTATGTGGAGATGGGCCTCTATATGTACTCCCTCCGTTTCCAAATATAACTCTTTTTGAAGATTTCAATACAAATTACATACGAAGGTACATAGACATATTTTAGATCATAAATTCACTCATCTTGCTTCGTATGTAGTCTTTATTGGAATTTCTAAAAAGGCTTGTAGTATTTAAGAACGGAGGGAGTGCTTTGCATTGAAATGCTTTCATTAATCTGTGCATGACTTTTTCACAGAAACAGGCCTTGTTTGATCCGCGTGCGCACTGCAGGTTCTCAGTGCTACTTAAACTGCTTGTGCTATGCTAGAAAGAAGAAAAAAAAACTTGAATTGCTTGTGGTCAATTTTGAGTTGTCTAGTCGCGACGACTCTTTGTTGTCATCATGGCCTTCGTATATGGCTGGATGGAAGAAAGGCATGGTGGAAAAGCAGAGCATGGCGATTGCTTTTGTTTCAAGCTTGGTGACAAAGCAGAGCAATGTACATGTAGGCTCCAAAATATAAACCCAATAAAAGAAGATTCCCAAGAAAATTTTCTAAGTAGAGGTGTGTTGATTGTGATTTCTGCTGTTGTTACTGGACAAGATTTTGTTCTTCAAATATTCTACTTTATATATGGTATTCTGAATCCTCAGATTTCAAGATAAATAGCGCTTTCCCAAGTATTCTACTTGAACAAAACAGGTACTGATAAATAATTTCCTCTGGTTTGCAGAAGAAAATGCCATGGCTCTAGTCCTCCATGATTGCTCAGGTAAGTACAGTCAAAACTAATGAAGGTGGAATAGAAAACAAAATCTGTGACATTGCGGAGAAATCCATTCGTCTCTTGCTGAACGACAAGTCCGGGACGGAAAAAAAAAAGAATGGTTGAACAAGTTTGCTGCACGCAAATGTACTGTCAGAGCATGTTCTAAATGCAGCAGACCATTACGGGATTCAGTTAATCAGTGTTTGCACTTTCATCTTTTAATAACAGCAGGTTATCTGACTTCATGGAATCACATCTCTTGTCCTCAAAGCACGAAAAGTGCCATCAACTGTGCTACACATATACTGATATACAGCTTTGCCGACCGGGGTTTTTCCGGGCTAATCATTCGGGGAGAGGCAGCTAGATCAGACTATCAGAGTGCAGTTATTCGTAGGGAGCCAACTGAAAAGCAGAGTTGACTTAATTTGTGCCATCATTCCTCAAGAACCTGAGGCTCTCAGTTGAAAAAAATCTTGGTACCTACTCATGAATTCAAATGTACTGTAGGAATGACAACTGTGAAGGCATCAATGGGGGCAAATTAACGTGTCCGTTGTTTGGGTGTGTGGTTCTTCTTGTGATCCTGAATAAGATGGCTTTTGTTCTTCAGCTATGTACTGACACAACATCCAACAGTTTCAGTAATATTTTCAGCAACCTGAATCCAATGCAAAACTCTCAGGAAATCAATCTGTACCGATTCAGATTGTCTGCAGTAACAAAGGGGTGTTGCACTTGAGTAAAGTTGTCAGTTTGTAAGCATCGGACCAGCTCTTCAGGCAACCACAAAATAAATGAATCAGGGTACGTACCCTGATTCATAGCATTTCACTTGCTTCTTGCTAATATCTTTCCATTTACCCCCAGTTTCCAAGGTAGAAAATAATTAATTAAACAAAGGGGGAGACTCCAAAGAGAAATCTGCAACATCTGAGTGTAGAAACTCTATTGAGTGACCATATTGAGTCTAGAAGTTCGTGATAGCGAGTTCTCACCATGAAAAGAGAGATCTGAGAATAATACATGAGTGAACTTAACAGAAAAATAACTGTCTGATTTGTTTGCCGTAACCGAAATGCATACATAATGTGCAGTCCAAGCAACTGCACAAATCCAAGAAGATGGATAAATCGTCAGAATGCATACATACATGCATCATCCACCTGGAAAAGTAAGACACAAAAATATATATAACTTGGTGTGAAACTATCGATCACTCAAAACTACACCAAGCAAGGAAGGATTGGCAGCAAGCTAGTCAGACGAATATATCCACAGTAGACTCTTAAGTCGTGAACGCAAATAGAAGTAAAATCACAGAAAATAAAAGTAGGACAAGAGGGGCATAGTCACGCTACCTTGCATCTTTTCTGCTTCAACTCATTTAATGTCGTGTCATCTTCAGAAATCAGTGGCACACATTCTAGTACTAGCTGATTGAGTGTCAAAAGGTTCAGCAAACCCTCAGGGAGCCTGCTTAACTTCCCACACACACACAGTGTTAGGCGGTAAAGCTTTGGCATTGTCCCTTCTTCCATCCCCCACTTCTCCATAGAAAACTTAACAAGTTGCAACTCTTGCAGCCGAGGAAACCCTTGGGCAGAGCAGGACATGGTTTGGCCTTCATAACCGCCCAACATGAGCACCACAAGACATGGAAGCTTCTCAAGGACTGGCATTGGATCTTGTTTCATGACAACGACAACTAGATAAAGACATCGTAGGCTTCTTGGGAACTCAGCGGGCAGCTTTTCCAGCACACCAAATTTGCCAAGATAAATATCAACTAGGTGAGGCATATTTGCAAATATGGTAATCATCTCTGCAGGTATGGTGGTCATTGACAAGGAGAAGGTTGTTAGCTGACTCATGAGACCCAGGTACATCACCATGTCATCATAATGATATTCTTTGCCAACAATTCTGAGGTTTAAGGTCTGAAGCTATTTCTGCTGCTGTCGCACACAATTTGCAGCTGGTGGTGGAGGAAAGCCATTCCAAAGGTAAACATGCCTTAGAGTAGGGATATCCCATAGTGTGTTAGGTACTTGTGAGTCCAATTCTGTGTACCTAAGATCTATAGTGTGCAGGTAAAGAAGCCGTCCAATTGTAGAAGGTAGGGTCACATCTTCACATCCTCTCAACCTAAGATATCTTAGGTGAATGCACCCAGCAAGTACTCCAGAAAAATCTTTCAGCCTTGAGTTTTCAATGTGGAGAACTCTTAGCAACCTCAACTTAGGCAGAGACGCCGAAAAGAGCCCAAAGGCATGCAGAGTCCGGATATTAGGTGTTGCATGTAAAACCTGATCACTCAAAGCTTGAAAAGAAGAACGATAAAATATCATTGTATCCGATGCATTTGTTTGGCCTGCAAATTTTAAGGTACATCCACACATCAGCAGAAAGCAACTCCACCGCATCTATTGAAACAAAAAATATAACTATATACATACGTATTGAAAGGAGCCTAACCTGTTCCTCTGTCGAAGATATCGAGAAAACCATCTTGTCTTGCTTCTTCTTTGCACCAGTCATGTAAGATATCGTGAATCCTTATTGTTTCTATCCATCCATGCGCCTTGCTTCTTTCAACAACTTGGACCAAGCTTCTCTGAGCCAACTCAGTTACATACATATGTGCTGTTTCTTCTAATTTATGCTTTGATGTATGTGGAATGAAGCTTTCTGCTATCCGCAATTGAATAAGATCCGACACATCAATGTCAGAATACTCGGGAAAAGCAGCAAGATAGAGAAAACAAGATCTTAAACAATGATTTGGCAGGTCTTTGTAACTGCGAGCTAGTATATCTTGCATCACTTGTGTGTCTTTGGTTGATGTCCAGTCCAGTAGTATATTGGACCATGTTTGTGTATTTAGATTCTTTGACAGATAACCCCCGAGAACTGCAAGTGCAAGTGGCAATCCATCACACTTCCTTGCAAGCTTTCTACCTAGTTCTTCAAACACATCCATGTGGGCGACGGCCGTTGCGGGCAGTCCTGGACCTGGCCGGAGGTGCTGGTTGGCTGCGGACCCTCGTGCAGGCTGGGAGTGGATGTGTGGCCGCGGTTTCCCTGCCGGGTGGTCGGTCGTTGGTCCTCGGCTATGCAGCTACTTCGGCAAGTGCTGCGGTGGCGGCGGTGTGAGGCTTCTTGGCAGTGCTACCAATCCCATGGAGGCGTGGCGATGGGCGAAGCGCGGATGAAAATTTTGCACGGCTTCTGCCGGGCCGGCGGTGATGGCATCTGTGGATGTCATTCCCCTCCTTGGAGGCATCGTCGAGCGTGTTCGCCTCATCCCTCGCGCTCTCGGTGTTGGTGGATGTCTCCGGGTGAAAGCCTAGATTCGATGTTCGGATCGGCACGATGGCGGTGTCCTCGACGCCGCTCCTCTGTTGGGAGCATTGTGTTTGGAGACACGACTGGTTCCTCGTTGCTCTCCTCCGGTGTTCGCCGCTATCCTTTTCTGATCTTCAGTGGCGCTATGTACGTTGGTCGTCGGTGAATCCAAGGCGGCGTCTTCCCGGATTGGATCGAGTCCTGCCATTCATCTGCCACTTTCTCTTAGGCGCTCAAGGTGGATGGTGCGTCGACAAGAGAAGTTCTGTGGAAGTGTGGTCTTCGGAGGTGTCCGGCGTCGATCGAGACTTGGTGCTGTGTATCAGTTTAGGATAGGCTTTTTGCATAGTAGCTTGCCTAGCGGTGGTGTTTGTTTGTGGTCTTGTCGGTGTGGTGTTCATGCTGCCCTCGTTGCTCGCATCGAGCGGTAACTTTCTTGTAACTAAATTCTGCCTTCTATAAAGCTATGGTACGCCTAGGCGTACTCTCGAAAAAAAAACACATCCATGTCACGTGTGATAGATCTTCTGTATGATGGTAAAGCTTTGGTACTAAATAGCCCCGCGGCCGACCCGAGGGGGAAAACCCTAGCCGACGCCCCTCGAGTCTCATCCTCCTCTCCCCCTCCTCGCCGCCGTCCATAGCACCGCCGGGCGAAGCCTGGCCGGCTGGACGGCGGCGGGGCTTCTCCCCATCCTCTCCGTCCTGGCTGGCGCGGGACAGCGGGATCCAGAGGAACGCCGGGCAAACGTGGGGTCCGACGGCGCGGCGGACGGGTCTTCCATCGGCGTCGTGCGCGACGCGGCGGTGGCGACCTATGTGTCGTGAGGTGGTGGCTGCGTTGGCCTGACCGGTGGTCGCGGGTGCCGCCGGATTCAGATCGGATCCATCTGGACCCTTTCTTGGACTCCGTCGGCCGCCGCGGGGTGGTGATGATCGTCGCTGGCCACGTCGGATCGTTGGATTCGGCGTCTGAAGATCTACAAGGAGTTCTTCTAGATCCTCCTTTCTGGTGGGTTGAGCCCCATGGCTCTTTCATCTTCGCGGGTTTCGGATCGTGGCTTGCCGGATCCGGAGTACACGGAGGTTTGGTGGCATAGGATGGGGACCGGAGGAAACTTTGGTCGGCGTGTTCGGCCCGGCATCGGCGACGTCACTTGACGCCGTTACCCTTCCTGGAGGCGAAGCCGAGGTCCCCCCTATCCACCCCCGAACCCCTCCCGGAGGAAAGTCCAAAATTCAGTCTGGATTGGGCGACGGCGACGTCCTGCGCGTCGTATCCTCCATGGAGGCGCCATCTTGGGAGGAACTGCTGTTCTGGGGAGAGATGTTGTGGATGGTGGGCTCCGAGTAGCTCCAGCAGTGGCGATGGTGTGGAGGTTGCCAGGTGGTGCGGCGTTGTATCTACCGCGTCATTGATGACGAGTGGTGGCGGCATGGTGCAGCTGCATATCGACGACGGATGCGGCTGGATGGACGAGCGCAGGGTGGTCGAGCTGTCTGGCGCCATGGTGGCGTCGACGGCAGGCTGGCAAGGTCTGTGCGTCAGTACCTGCTCTGGAGATGGATCGGTGGAAGAAGGCGGCGGCAGCCTCCGTGAGTGCGCCGGACCAGCATGTGACCCAGTCCCGGTATGTGGCTAGGATGGGGCATCCGGCATTAGATGTTAGGATTTGGTGCGATGTCTGTTTGGTATTAGGCTCGGACATTCGGCACCACTGCATCAAGGGGGTAGGAGTAGCGACAGATGTTGCCTAGATGGTGGCTTCAGGCTTACTGATGTACTACTTTGTAAGGTTTTTTGTGCTTAATAATTAATAAAATGGCTGTATGCATCGTCCAGATGCAGAGGCCGGGGGTGCTTCCTCCTTTTCTAAAAAAAAACAAAAAAAAAACTAAATAGCTCCCAACTTTTCAAGTCATCCAAGTGCTTAAGAGCATGAACATGCGTCGGCATTGGAATATGATTTGCAACATCTTCCTTTCGTGTGGTTAGTAGTATTCTACTGCCTTTAGCTTCATCTGGAAAGACCTTAACCATTCTATTTATTTGCTCCCATGTATCTGTTTCCCACACATCATCGAGGACTACCAAGTATCTTTTATGTAATAGGAAATCCCGGATCTTTTTCCCCACCTTATACTCTGAAGCTTGATCGATTTCTCTGGTGTCATCTCCGCCCCTGACTATTTGTCGCATGATGTCCTTTAGTAAATCAATGCCGGTGAACTTCTGAGATATAGTCACCCAAGCAACCGTGTCAAAGTGCTCTTTGACCCTAGATGAAGTGTAGACTTTTCTTGCAAGTGTTGTTTTTCCGGCCCCGCCCATAGCAACTATGGAGACAGCGCTAAGCATGCTCTGCTTTTCAACTAACTTGTCGACTATTTCTTTGTGCTCATCCTCGAAACCAACCATGACAAAATCCTCTTCAAAGCATTGGTGCATAAGACCAAAATCTTGTGGATACACATCTTCAACTACAGCAGTACTATCCAAATCAATGTTCATATTTTCTGCGCTTGCAAAGATCTCACCGAGCTTCCTTCTTACGCGTCGAATTTCAACGCCGATTTTATGACGGGTGCTCAGGTCACCAGGTAAGCGAGCATACCTTGGAATGAGACCCATGAATCCATGATTGAGCCGGTTTCTGCTCTCCAAGTAAGCTGCGGCTTCGATGACATTCTGAGCCTCGTATGCTGCAGCCCTGATCTGGGTGACCAAGATAGCAGCCCTAGCGTCTCCTGATCTCCATTTGTTGCCGACGTCTTTCAGGTAGGCCTGGACCCGCATCAGCTCATCTTTCAGGAATTCCACTACAAAGGCCACCCCACACAAAAATGTACTCTCCTGAACCGTGAGATTGCCCACGCTCCCAAGCACCGTGCCAACAGCTGAGAGGGGACCAACAGCTGAGTATTTTGGTCAGACCCACATCAGCAAGAACTAGAAGTGGAAGAGACTGGGAACGGGTAAGGGGAAGGGACGGACAGACTCACCGATGAGATCCACTTGAGTGCAGACTTGGGGCGACGGGAGTGGCGGTGGCTGCAGAGATGGATCGACGGAGGCGAGTGTGATGCTGACCGGGGTCACGTACGGCGATTGCGATTTGCAAGTCAAAGCTTGAGGAGTGTTCGTTCCCCTTTCTAAGTTGACTTTCTGTGCCTTTCTTTGCAGAGTTGGTACTCCCTCCATTACCTTATATAAGGCCATTATGAAAAATACAATTTGTATTTATACAAGGCCACTAACGGTAATCGAGACAAAAAATAATGATGTTTTGTCGTAGTACCAACTTATTTAATATTTGTATGCGTGTAGTCATAATGACACTGAAGCCATGCTTGGATCCAAGGGACTATTTTTAGTCTGACTAAAACTAGTCTCTTTTAGAGGCTAAAGTTCCAATCACCCCTGACTAAAGAGAGGCTAGAACTAGTCTTGAGACTAAAAATTTTTAGTCAGGGGAACCCTACTAAAATGTGGATTAGTCCTCTCTCTCCTCATTTAACTCCTCTCCTTTAACACATGCGAATTCGGGATTGGAGGGTTTGGAGGATAATAAATGCTCATTAACACATTTTAGTCTATTTAGTATTTGTATCCAAGCATGGATGAGGCTAGCAAGTTTTAGTCCCACTACTTTTAGTCATGGGACTAAAACGTATCCAAGCACCCTTTGAGCTACTTCCTTCCTATTCCTTCCTTGCATGCATGCGGAGTATTAATGATCCCGGTTAATGAAAAGAAAAGTTGGTTTGCAAAGCACTCATTAAATTTTACCTTACTACCTGCAATTTGATTTTGTGGCCTTGCACAAGGGAATGGAGGGAGTATGTTTTTTTCTTTGGTAGCTCAGCTCAACAATGTACCACACTGCCCTCCTCTGTCCTCTCTCTATCCGGGGTATAAGGGCCAAACGGCCCGTTTTTCATGGGCCGCCCACCAACACTCGTGGCCAGCACCTAACAAGCCTCGGCCCAAAACGAGCCCTACTATTTTCATACCCATTGTATATTTTTGCATACATGTAAAACATTTTTGTGCGTGTCTAACATTTTTCGAATATATGATTATAAATTTTTTAAACACATGTTTTGATACATTTCTTCGAATACATGTTAAACATTTTTCAAATGCAAGTTGAAACATTTTTTTTCATGATCTAAAATTGTTTTTTCAACTATGCAACATTTTTTTACATTGTATATATGTTTGCCAAAAATGTCAAAACATATTTTGGAAACACCTGACATTTTTTTAATGTGTTGTATGTTTTTTCAATGGTATAAAACTTTTTTTTCATCACACAAACATTTTTTAAAATTGTATAACACTTTTAGAAAATATCACATACTCCCACCGTTCGAAAATACTTCCAGGAGAAATGGACGTATCTAGACATATAGTAGTTCTAGATACATGCATTTTTTATTTGTTTATCCGACAAGTATTTTCGGATGGAAGGAGTGCACTTTTGCAAACGCATGAACATTTCTAAATGTCACATGCATTATTTCAAATGGTATGAACATTTTCTGAGAATCGAGTGCATATTTGTTTGCACTGCATCAACATTTTATAATCTGCAATGAAAACTTTTAAAAAATATCTGAATTAATTTTTTGTAATATATGTATTTAGTATTTTTAAATATAAACACAAATACAAAAAAAAACGTGTGATATCAGCGTTACGACCCCACGGGGCTATTGGGCCGGCACAGTCCCTACTCCATGTAGGCCAGCCGAGCTACTGTCTTGTATGAAGCGAGGCATAGTGACACCCGGCGAAATGTTCGTATAGCGCATACATGGTCATGGGACATGGGCCGGCCGACTGACTCAACATTATCATCCAATGCGGTGCTCGTTTCTTTTTTCCGCTCATTCACTGGGAAGCTACTGGTCCAGGGTGAAAAAACTGGGTCGCTTTTTAGTTATCATGAAAATTTGGTGAAATGCAAAATGTCCGTTGCTTGGAAAAACGTTCATGAATTTGAACAAGGATCATGAACTTTCTAAAATGGAAAAAGGTTTTGGATTTGAAAAAGTTGATGAATTTGTAAATTAAAAAAACACAAATTTGAAAAACTTCATGCTTTTGGAAATGTTTACGAAATTCATAAAAAAATTGTGTATCCAGATTAGCTCGCTCTTGGTCCCGTACGACGAGCGGATTTTGCGAAGCCTTGCTAGCTTCCATGCATCCCGGCCCGCAATCGGCACCATCCTCTCCTCTTCCGCTGCCATCACAATCGATCAAACGTCGGGGAACTGCCGGGAGAAGCACCGGATCTAACAGGGAAATGAGGGGAGAACCAAAGACTGTGAATTTAAGAAGGTAGATGCCAGTCGCGGTCGCGGCGGATGGGGAATTAATGCCGGCTTGTCTTCAATCCCCAATCCAGCAGCTAGCTCGGAGAACGAGGCATGTACCGCACCGGACCCGAAGGCCTCCTTGACCTGCGCCAGGTGCATGCATCGACCATTTGTGTTAAATTTATTTGTCTCCTCTTGTAATTATGAAAGGGAGCCATTCTACACATTGTTTTGATTTTTTGCAGAAAACAATTGTGGAAGCTTGTGAGTGTCTATTTTAGTTGTAGTTATTGTTCCTGATCTGACCTCAAATCACGGTTGCTCCTTGGCAAGTGCCCAGCAAGCCATATGTGAGATGTCCAATAAAGACTTGATGCCAGCACTCTCGGAATTTGGATGACTCAGTAGCTAATGGGTACCCAGCAACATTCATCAACATCTGCAGAATGAGACAGATCCAGGAGACAAATTCGTGAGACAAATCATGACTAGATTGCTCCGAATTACAGAGATCGAACATGTTTAATTCGACCACAAACCATCACCAGAACTCAAAATTCTGGATACTTACGGAAAAAAATTTCTCCAAGGATCATGAGAGCAGAGCTCTACAGTTCCCCTGCATTACTGCACGTTCAGTCCTCAGGCATTACAAACACACCAAGAGTTGACTTTTGCTGCTTCATCTGTTCTATTCTAGTACTCAAATACTAGGACTGCCACGGGTACCACTTTACTCTTGGGCTGTACCGGTTCCCTCCAACAGTGCCACTTTTTTTTTACGGCTGCACTGCTCGGGGACAGAGTGTTAGAAGTATAATGCATTTGATTTAGAGATAGAATTAGTAATGTCTTGTCTTTTACTCCAAGTCTTTACCCCACCATGTACTCTATATAATTCCTCACGAGGGTCAGATCAATACAACACAATATTCTATGCATCCTATAAGAGCGGTTAGTCTCACAGATTTTTTGTCCAAAAGGACCCCCTGTCGAGATGAATTGACAAAAAAGATTACCTCTGGATCATTTTGACAAAAAGGACCCCCTCAGCGGTGGCGGCAAGCGCGGCAGGTGACACGTGGCACCTGCCGCCACGCCAGGAGGCGGCGGGCCCTGCCACCACCGCCGGAGGTGGCCACCCAGCCAGAACGGATTCCCACAGTGCGTCGCGGCGCGACGGAACAGGGCGGGCCAGGTGGGCCCTGCCGCCACCGGGCGAGGCGGCTAGCCCTGGCGCGGTCGCTGCCTGGCCGACAGCCTCTGCTGCGCCCGGGCCCCGCCAGTGGGCCTCGTCGCCACAGTTGGAGGCGGCATCCTCCTGGCGCGCTGGCTGGCCGACAGCCTCTGCTGCGCGCGGGCCGAGGCGCGGGCCAGGCCGCCACTGTTGCTGGCGGCATCTTTTCTTCTGCATGCGCGGCGACACTGATTCCGTGACTGACGGTGCTGATTTCGATACAAACTTCGCTCATTCCGATGATTCGAAAATTGATGCGGATAGCCTGCTTTTGCTTGTTTTGCTTGAGTCATGCGCGGCTACAGGTTCCCTGTTGCAGACTTAGCTAATTCCCTCGCGCGTGCTGGCTATTGCTTGAGAGGACGCGACGGCACTGCAGAAATACACTCACTCGTTGCGGGAATCCGAGGTTTCCTGTTGTGCCGACACTACAGAGATCCTAAAATATCCTATAAAAGAAGACACTGAGGCTCTCGTCCAGCCATCCTAGAAATCGTCTGAGCCTATAAAAGAAGACACTGAGGCTCTCGTCCAGCCATCCTAGAATTCGCCAGTGCGCAAAGTGTGTAACACATTTTTTCAGTCGATATGAGTTTGCCTTGTTCGGATCAAAGCATTAGGCCGAGGAAAATGAAGAATGCTAGTTTGCCTTCTGGGGTGGCAGTCCTGCAGTGTTGGTGTGGCGATCTTTGCAAGGTGAAGGAGGTGACGGATTTTTCAGATTGGTTGGGCATGAAGTTTTTCATGTGCGCCAATTATGAGGAAGATCCTGCCGTAGCTATTTCAGAGTACGACAAGCCTCCGGTATGCTTTAACCATCACGAATAGATATTGTTGGTATTTTCATTGATTCTTTAGTAACATTCTTGTTTCTTGTTGTAGTCTCCTCCGCCTCTGTGCATGTACTATCGTTGGATTGACACGGAGAAGCCGGCTTGGGCAGTGACTGAGATTCGTGAAAGAAGTCGCCGTGCGTGGAATAGTTTATTTGCGGAAGAGCGACGCGAGAAGGCGGAAGCTGAGGAGAAAGCAGAGCAAGAGAGAGAGTTAAAAGAATACTATGCGGAGCAACACCGTTTTTTTCAGGAAATGGGAAAGAAAAACAGGGAAGAGGCTCGTCGCATGGAGGAGCAGGAACGACAGCGAAAGGAGGCTCGTGAGGCGGAGAGGCAGAGAAAGAAAGAAAGGGCTCGTGAGGCCAAGGCAGCAGAAGAAGCTGGCGATGGAAAAGGAAAATATCCACGCTGGACTCAGTAGATTCCTGTGGTAGTATTTTAAATTTCGCAATCATTTGTATCTTTATTTCTGCACTTTAATGTAGCTTTATTTCAGGAGTTAAATGTAGGTTTATTCCTACAATGTATCTTATTTTCAGTTGTGCCGTGTCGTAATGGAAAAAAATATAGTTTTAGAATAAAGTAGTGGCATTTTCTTTCCCTCCACTAATATCGAACATCGTGCAACAACTACAAAATAAAATTAAGATAGAACATAATGCCCTATAATAAGAGAGTACAAACTAATAATGCAAGTACATCCGAATTAAACGGTAGAACTGGAATACATCTTAAAAACTACATGAAGGCATCATCGTCATCCTCCATCGATGCAGAACTCTTGCCCTTCGAGGATGTAGAACTCTTACCCTTGGACGATGCAGAACTCTTGCTCTTCGAGGATGCAGTACTCTTGCCCTTAGACGATGCAGAACTCTTGCCCTTTGATGATGCAGCACCCGGAAGCGGCGGCATGAAGATATCATCTTCATCCTCGCTCTCCTCAGTCCATAAAAATGGATGATTTTCTGCAGTCCTTCTGAAAGTTTTACTCTTCGGCTCCACTACATTCTTCCATCTTGCACGCAACCTAAGAAGTTCTTTACGTACCTCCTCATAGGTCCTTTCAGGCCACCCAGACCTACGTAATTGGTGAGCCAACTCATTCATTATGGTGTCACTACCGGTGAGTTCGTCCCATGGAACTATCCTATTGTCCATCCTGAAATCGGTAGCTAGCCTCAGAAGAGTCCTGCTCATCCCAGGGTGAAAACTACGATCGAAAGGATAATGGGACATCTCGACTACACTACACTCGAATGCTTATCCACCTCCGTCTGAAGGGGGTTTTATAGGTAGAGAGGAGAAAATGGCGGGAAAGAACGAGTGCAGTATGGCGGGAAAGGGTTGGCGGGAACATATGGCGGGAAACGAGTGGCGGGGACATATGGAGGGAAAGCATTGGCGGGAAACGGGTGGCAGGAACATATGGAGGGAAAGCGTTGGCGGGAAAATATTGAGGGGAAAGGGTTGTGCGAAAACATAAGCGGAAGAGTGGAGCGGGATAGTATGGCGGGAGATATAGGCGGGAAAAATTGTTCCTAACTGGTGCATTTTTATTTCAGCATACATAGATGTTCAAATCGAAAAGTCTGATACAGACATATGTAGATACAATGGGTCGCTCATAGATGAATCATTGTAGTCGACGACGGCCAGCTGGCCTTCCCTTCGGGCCAGAAAGCTCCAAGCGATTAGGTGGTCGAGGTACACGAAGACCGCAACCGTACTCCAGTTAGTCTTCCTGTGTCTGCGACTCTTGCATAGGTGGTGGAGTCTGTAATCCTTGTTGCGAACCTGATGCGTAATTGTAGGCGTATGGTTGTTATGACTCCTCGGGGATAAAAGATGGGCCAATAACGTCCTCTCTGAAGAAATCCGTATCTACAACGTAAACATTGTCGCCAGGTTGGGTGTACTCATCGTTCCAATGTACATCAGGTATGTCCTGCACATAGAAACATTGTAAACAAAATCTGTTAGAGGATAATATGTAATATCACTGTAAATGCATTAAAATGTAAACATGCCTACCTGATCAGATCCCTCGCCTGTACTGTCTGGACATTCTACCTGGTACTGGTTTAAATCTGGGACACGAGTCTCCTCGGGCATGGAGATCCCTCGCATGGAGAGATACGGCTGAGATCCCTTACCTTAAGTGTATGTGCCATATCCTGTGTATGCATATGGGTTTGGGGAAAGATACAGCTCGGGCATCGAATCCAAGCCCTTGCCATGGTCCTGCGATGTCTGCCCCTGACGAAGCAGCACCGAAGAAGAGCGATGTAGTGGCAGAGAAGAGTCATGTCGTGGCAATGTCGTTGTAGTACTCGGACCCTCCCCCCGCTGCCCATGGCTTGTACGCGCCTCGCTCGGTCTAGACGACGGCGCCGCACTTGGTCTGGCTGACCTCGGTACTGGCATGTTGTACATCGTCGCCTCTACCACATCTCAACTTTGTTACGATGTATTCTTTAACACGTTTATTGAATGACTTGACAGCCCTAGGGGGCATGCTTTCCGTCGCCATCTGCCCTATATCGTGGGCAGTTTGAAGCTGGAAAAAATATTTTGTTGTTATTTGGTTGAAATGATTATGAAATGATGGACATGAAAAAATTACTAGTGATTACCATCCGGTCATGAAAGTAAGCTGCATGCAGCTCGACAGGTCTCTGCATCTGCTCCTCGTGCGAGAGATTTGTTGGTATTGTAGCTGGTTGACCGGCCAGGCTTGTACGCGTGCTGATGCAGTACCACTGCTTGTACCTTTGAGCTGTACTTCCATCGTACGGTCTGCAAATTATATAATAACATCAACCGTTGTGATGAAAGCAAAGCATCTTCACGCATCGTATGGTCATCGTAATAAATAATGTAAATAAAATGTACCTAAGTTGATACACTATATCTGCTAGCGCGTCATTTTCCCACTTCTGTACCCATTGAATGTTGCGCTCCCTCCAATCGTAAAGACTCCAACCGTGGCCCATATTAGTTAGCCTGCAAATTATGTAACAAAGTGTGAGTTTAGTAAATTAAAAAGGACACTAACTATTTAGGGAGGTCGCATCTTACTTATGGGTTTCCTCGTCAGTACATCTTGGAAAAGGTGGTGGAATCTCCTGATACAGACCGAACTGTCTCATGACACGCTCTGGGTTGTAAGGCTCAACACACCACAGGAACAATAAGTAGCAGCGAGTCAGCCAGAATGCACTATCGGTCAACATGCCTGGTGTGATCGGTCGTATATTAAAGACCATCTGTACATGCTCCTGAGCCCATGGGTTCCATGTGACTAAAGACTCATCAAGTGCCTCAAACTGCTGGTGGTATATAGGGTAACAATTTTTCGCAATACTTGGAGACCAATGTTTCCGTGCCCTTGTCCACCTGCTGGCCATAGTTACACAGCTACCCTCGCCATAGTCGTATGGGTGTATGGGATTTGTTATACGAGGTCGTCCTACAGGGAGGTATTCCCAGGACCACAACTGTAGAAACTCGTAGGGGACACAAAGTAACGGAGCTTTTTTTGCGAAGGATGTTTTTTGTGTGACATCACACAAGCCTCTATATGTATGAGATAGAATGGCAGAACCAAAGTTGTATTTTGGATGCTCGGGTAAAGGTTCATCTACCATCTTCTCCACAATGTAGATGAGACCAGGGAGAAGTACGTCCCCGTGTGAATTTGGAAACATAACCCCGAGGAGCCACAACAAATACGCAAACATATGTCTTTTCCTCGTCTCAGAATCAGCGAAGCTAGAAATATTAAGAAAGTTATCATGAAGCCAAGTGAGTGGGATGCCACGAGGGCTACCAGTACCTTTCGCAGTGTGGATGCATATGACCTTCAACTCTTCTTTATCAGACTGCTTCACTTTTTGCTGGCGGTGGAGGACGATTTCATACCTATTAATTGCTTGGTAAGCAGACTTCTTGTTTGGGAAAACCTGCCCAACCTCCAGACTCCCCGCTTCTAGGCCAGAAACAGAGTGAAATTCATTTGTGATGCTCATATCCTGTAAAAAACCAGGTTGTAGTGACGTCGCGACCGCCCTCTGGGGAGGAACATCTTCTTCTTCGCTTGACTCGGAAGACGCGGGAGAGTGATCGTCATCATCCAGCGCCTCCGGCAATCCCTCCACGTGTTCACTCATGTCAACGGCCGCAGACCAATATCCTGGATCATACACAGGCTGGTCGCCCGTCGGTTCCGATGGGCCGATGCTAGGGGCTGATGTGATGGCCAACTCGACCTCACCGCCCCTGCTACTGCATCCGGCAACATTAGTGACTGAAATGAACTCCACATACACCATCGGCTGACCAAACACTGGGTTATTGGGATTGCTTGCAAACCTCATGTACGAACCCCACGACTGATCACCTGTGACAGGCCGCAAACCCCAACGGGCAGCTGTACCATCTTTTGCTCCGTCAGCGACGAAGGCCTTCATTGTCATTTTTTCCCCTGCATCCCTGGGCCAAACACCGCTCGGATGCACCTTCTGACAGCTGCGTAACCCACGTTCACCATGTCTCTAACTACAACTGTAGTCGACTCGCACAAGGACACATCCACCCCGAAAGGACCGTCCCGTAAGACATTCCCATAGTACACTAATAAATTTTCCATAGTACCTAACCAAAATACATGTTTATATTTCAAACAATTAGTAACTGAACATTTGTTTTTAGAATAATCATATGAGTAAAACATTTGTTTTACATATCAGACGACTAAAAGAATAATCGTATTTTCGTTACAAATATTCATTTTGTTTTTAGAATCATTTGCTTACACTTTTCGGGGTTGTTTGGTTAACAGGTATTTAGAGATTTCTTTTTCTCAAACTCGTCTACAAGCGTCACAAACTAAAACTCTCTTTGCTTTTCTCTAACTACCGCAAAAATATCCTAAATTGATTATCATAACATGCAAAAACTAAGATTTTGAAAATACGACTATAACAACTATTTTTCTTACAACAGGTTATGACAAAACCCATGGTAATTACTCGCTATCCAAACAACCAGTAAACATAATAGTACGATAATAACATTTTAATATCATATGAGTAAAACATTTAATTTCTTTCGGCTTTATATAATTTTTTTTCACATCATACGATAACAATCATTTATCTACAAATAATAATATTTGTAGCATCATGCACATTATTCACAATAGTACATCAATACAAAAAATATTAACAAAATTACAATGTCATTTTTCACCTTAGCTCCAATATGGATGTGCTTGCGAATGCAATTAAGCGTCAAAATAGTTCCAATAAATATCCGTCGCCAGTACTATATGAACCTCATTAACCTATTATCACATTAACAACAATATTACACACGGATTTTTCTTCCTGCTAACAAAAGTATGAAAATAGCACTTCCATGTATGTGTTCATCACCTCAAAATGGGACAGCGAAAATGGAAACACAATTTCTTCAATCACGTCTTCTCCTCCTTGTTTGCTACTAAGATGAATTATTTTACCTAATTACATACATCATTAAGTACATTAGCACCTAATCTTAACATATAAAATTTAGATTATTGCGACATAACAAAGTAGACCTACGGTTTCCTAACTATAGACTTATTAATAAACATACCACATAAAATAACATACCACATGAAATAACATACCGCATGCAATAAACAATTACAGTACAATTTTTTCTTAATTACCGTATTAAGATTTCCCGCATGTCAATACTAATGGACGCACCTAACATTGATGCAACATCTTCAACCTACTATTTCAAAAAATAGTTTAAATGCTACATCTCTCGTCTGAAATTATTTCTAACCTCTAAGCACTACCATCACATAGCTAATAACGAGCTAAAGGACGAAGTAATTACCACCCTGCATGCATAAATAAATAAATGTATTGCAAAGCTCATACCTTAATCTTCAACTTCGTAGTTCACTTTGCACGGCTATTCCTACTACAGAAACTCCAAATGACTCCTCCAAGTGCTGAAATAATGCCTAAAGCAACATAGAATACACACTTAGGAACTAATCAAATAGAATAAAAACATCATGCATGCGAATGAAACCAACAAAAATGGATAGATCTTACCTTAATCTATGTTTTCTTCAACTTCATCATCCTCAAAATCCAACTCTAAATCGCCCTAAATCACTAGTGAAAGTGCTTACTGAGCTTTTTTTCTCTCTATACTTAGAGACTTAGAGAGCAAAGGAGATGAACGAGGTTACAGAGTGCTTGCGCACGGAGCTGAAGCATGGCATATAAAAAGGGAGAGGATCCCTGTAGTGTAGGCAGCCTCGGATTCCCGCGCGTGAAAATCAACATCATCAGCAACAGCATGCAAGGAGCAAAAGCAACAAGTCAGAGTGATTCCCGCCCGTGAAATTCGTCGTTTTCCGCGCGTCGGAATCAGCAAAAGCAACAACAATCAACGCCAGAGTGATTCCCGCCCCGCCAGTTTGCGTGCGTGCGAATCAGTGCCAGGAAGACGCCGCCAGCAGCAGTGGTTGCGGGGCCCGCACCTCGCCTTCCGTGCAGCAGTCAGCGTGCACCAGCTGCTGTCGGCAGGGGTGGCCGCCTCAGCCAGTGGCGGCGAGGCCCACTGGCGGGGCCCACACGCAGCAGGGCCTGTCGGCCAGGCAGCGACCGCGCCAGGGCTGGCCGCCTTGCCCGGTGGCGGCAGGGCCCACCTGGCCCGCCCCGTTCCGTCGCAGCGCGACGCACTGTGGGGAATCCGTTCGGCTGGGGTGGCCGCCTCCTGCGGTGGCGGCAGGGCCCGCCGCCTCCTGGCGTGGCGGCAGGTGCCACGTGTCGCCTGCCACGCCTGCCGCCACCGCTGAGGGGTCCTTTTTGTTAAATTGATTCAGAGGTAGTCTTTTTTGTCAATTCATCTCGGCAGGAGGTCCTTTTGGACAAAAAATCTAGTCTCACAACGTGACCCTAGATTTTCCCATCACTTCCACAGCGCGTCGTCCCTGGGGAGATTAATCTCTTCTCCCCGGGGGCGCGGCACCCAATCGATCAAAGATCAGAATGGTTTCATAGATTAGATTAGATTAGATGAATTCTTCAAAGTTAGAAATTCCAATACATTAGTTTTTCATTAGCCACCACATAAATCTGACTACCCTCAGATTTCGGAGCAGCGAGCGACTATAGGAATACGATCTTCTTCATGAAAATCAACAAGACTCCAGTGTTGAGTGCAGCGCGGTGCCGCGCGCGGCCATGTACGGGCGCATGGACACTGATCCGACCGATCTACACAGCGAGGACGACGATCGTGGCGAGCAGCTGCGAAGGACACGCACGTCCGATCACGGGAGGGAGTAGATCCCAGGGTGATTTCCATCGCGTATGAGATCGTACGCGGATCTCCCGACGGCGCAACCAGCAACTCCTTTGAATCAGCAATTCAGCACCGAGTTACCCTTCGCCAAGCCGCAGCAGCCGCATCGACTACATGTACGCGGAACAATGTCATGCGCACATGCATACGTGCATGGCAAAACTCACAAAAAACGCCCATGCGTACGCCCATGGCATGGAGATGGAGCCTTGGGGTGTGTTTGGTTTGAGCCCGAAGTAGCCCCACCAAAATATTGGTATGACCAAAGCAAGGGCATGACCAAAATTTTGGTAAGGTGGTGGTGTTTGGTTTATAGCCATTGTGCATGCCAAATTTTTGGTAAAGTTGCTGGACTTCCGTTTGGTTTGGAGCCAACTGAGTTTGCCTATGTCAACCTTTATTGGGTTAGTGTTTGGTTTGATTCTAGTTTACTTTCAATGATAAGCTGCTAAAAGAGTGAGACGCATAAAGGACTATGGGCCTTTCCGCAAAAAAAAAAAACGAAGGGTAAGGTCAGCGGGACTAAAGTTCACGGCATTGAAAACACAATTAGGAAACAAATCGCTGCAATTATTATTAGGGCTGCCTTGGATTACGGAGGCAGTACCAGCATGCATGGGGCGCGTGGAGCAGAGTCTCATGTAGAAAAAAGGCTGCAGTTAACTAGAAAGGCAAACAGCCAATTTAATCAGGTAGATTTGTGATAGTGCGTGAAGCTTTAGATTCAGCGTTTATTTGGACGGATAATCTGCCTGTCATTCCAAGTCCAACACAGCGTATTCACGTATGGAATAGCGGCGCGGAACTCGCCAATTTATTGGCGAACATTTTCCGCGCCCGACGACGTGCCAACGAATTGGCCAAAATAACATGGGAAGGTCCAGGACGTGCTGGGCGAGCCAAAATTTTGGCCCCAGTCCAAACGATAGCCAAATCATACGGGCACGCCAATATTTGGGTATGGTCATGGTTGGCTGTAAACCAAACACATCCTTGGACTTGAGCCACGGGCCTTCTGCAAGGATCGAAAGGCAACGACACGTGGGTCTCTGCGATCCGCGGGTGGGAACAATCATGATCGCGATCCGATCTGGCCCACGACCATGGCACCTAGCCGCACGTCGACATCTTCACCAAGCAGTCTCGGGGTGTCGGACACCGGGAGAGCCCGTCCGAGGCACGCGCACGGACGCGATCTTCAGCAAGCCGACTCCATCGACCTCTTGCGCGCCGGCTTGCCGTCTACATCAAGCTGTACGAATTACACCGGCCACCTCATACCGCGCCGAGCTACATCATATTTTACACATGGCTGCATCGACCACCGCCGCTGATCTGTACTGCACGGCTACACCGACGCCTTTGCATCGAGCCGAACGACATCAAGCTGTACGACTAGGCCAGGCTACGAGCCAACATACTTCTTCGGCACGACACAACATCGGCACTTCATTGCTGCGGAGGGACGTCCCCAAGCGATGAATCATCGTCGACACGTTGCTACAATGTTAAGCCGACACTTCATCGCCAAGGTCTTCATCAACGTGGTCTTCATCAACACCATCGTCAACACACCGCCACCGCCTCGTCCACAAGATGGACAACTAGCGTCCTCTGACAGACTTTTCTGCAAGACGCGACCTCGACGTCGGCGATGACCTCGTCACGATGACGACATCGACTGTGTCATCCACGACGGCATGACTGCATCGACACGACATCACTATAGTGACGACCCCTACACGGACGCACTGTTCTGGCAAAACCGATGTGTGCTCGATGGGTTTCCTACGGTCCTGGTAAAACCGGTGGACTCATCGCCGACGGCACCCTTGACATCCTCAAGTTGCATCGTCCATGATTGCAGCTCCATCATCTACAACATAGTGTAATTTTTTTTGCGCCTCCCGCGATTCGGCTACACCAACTACAACGAATTCTATATCGACCACGGCTGCATCACGATCGGCGACCTCGACATCGACCACAGGACTACGTCTACAACAACTCATCGGCAACTATTGCAGTCAACAGCGTCCGCGTCATCACTAGTGTCTGAAGGAAATATGCCCTAGAGGCAATAATAAAGTTATTATTTATTTCCTCATATCATGATAAATGTTTATTATTCATGCTAGAATTGTATTAACCGGAAACATGATACATGTGTGAATACATAGACAAACTTAACGTCACTAGTATGCCTCTACTTGACTAGCTCATTAATCATAGGTGGTTATGTTTCCTAACCATAGACATGTGTTGTCATTTGATTAAAGAGATCACATCATTAGGAGAATGATGTGATTGACATGACCCATTCCGTTAGCCTACACTTGATCATTTAGTTTGTTGCTATTGCTTTCTTCATGACCTATACATGTTCCTGTAACTATGAGATTATGCAACTCCCGTTTACCGGAGGAACACTTTGTGTTCTACCAAACGTCACAACATAACTGGGTGATTATAAAGGAGCTCTACAGGTGTCTCCGAAGGTACATGTTGGGTTGGCGTATTTCGAGATTAGGTTTTGTCACTCCGATTGTCGGAGAGGTATCTCTGGGCCCTCTCGGTAATTGACATCACTATAAGCCTTGCAAGCAATGTAACTAATGAGTTAGTTACGGGATGATGCATTATGTAACGAGTAAAGAGACTTGCCGGTAACGAGATTGAACTAGGTATTGGATACCGACGATCAAATCTCGGGCAAGTAACATACCGGTGACAAAGGGAACAACGTATGTTGTTATGCGGTTTGACCGATAAAGATCTTCGTAGAATATGTAGGAGCCAATATGAGCATCCAGGTTCCGCTATTGGTTACTGACCGAGAATAGTTCTAGGTCATGTCTACAAATTTCTCGAACCCGTAGGGTCCGCACGCTTAACGTTACGATGACAGTTTTATTATGAGTTTATAAGTTTTGATGAACCGAAGGTTGTTCGGAGTCCCGGATGTGATCACGGACATGACGAGGAGTCTCGAAATGGTTGAGACATAAAGATTGATATATTGGAAGCCTATGTTTGGACATCGGAAGTGTTCCGGGTGAAATCGGCATTTTACCGGAGTACCGGGAGGTTACCGGAACCCCCCAGTAACCTAATGGGCCTTATTGGGCCTAGTGGAGGAAGAGGAGAGGAGGCCTAGGGGCTGCCGCGCGCCCCTCCCCCCCCAAGTCCGAATTGGACAAGGAGGGGGGGGGGCGGCACCCCCCTTTCCTTTCCCCCCTCTCTTTCTTCCCCCAAGTCCTAATCCAACTAGGGAAAGGGGGGAGTCCTACTCCCGGTGGGAGTAGGACTCCTCCGGCGCACCTCCTCCTAGGGCCAGCCGCACCCCCCTTGCTCCTTTATATACGGGAGCAGGGGGCACCTCTAGACACAAGTTGATCTTCGTGATCGTTCCTCAGCCGTGTGCGGTGCCCCCCTCCACCATATTCCACCTCGGTCATATCGTCGTGGAGTTTAGGCGAAGCCCTGCGTCGGTAGAACATCATCATCGTCACCACGCCGTCGTGCTGACGGAACTCATCCCCGACACTTTGCTGGATCAGAGTCCGCGGATCGTCATCGAGCTGAACGTGTGCTGAACTCGGAGGTGCCGTACGTTTGGTACTCAGATTGGTCGGATCGTGAAGACGTGCTCGGATCGGTCGGATCGGTCTATGAGGGTACGTGGACATACACTCTCCCCTCTCGTTGCTATGCATCACCATGATCTTGCATGTGCATAATTTTTTTTTTGAAATTACTACGTTCCCCAACAGTGGCATCCAAGCCCAGGTTTTATGCGTTGATGTTATATGCACGAGTAGAACACAAGTGAGTTGTGGGCGATACAAGTCATACTGCTTACCAGCATGTCATACTTTGGTTCGGCGGTATTGTTGGATGAAGCGGCCCGGACCGACATTACGCGTACGCTTACACGAGACTGGTTCTACCGACGTGCTTTGCACACAGGTGGCTGGCGGGTGTCTGTTTCTCCAACTTTAGTTGAACCGAGTGTGGCTACGCCCGGTCCTTGCGAAGGTTAAAACAACACTAACTTGACGAACTATCGTTGTGGTTTTGATGCGTAGGTAAGAACGGTTCTTGCTCAGCCCGTAGCAGCCACGTAAAATTTGCAACAACAAAGTAGAGGACGTCTAACTTGTTTTTGCAGGGCATGTTGTGATGTGATATGGTCAAGACGTGATGCTATATTTTATTGTATTAGATGATCATGTTTTGTAACCGAAGTTATCGGCAACTGGCAGGAGCCATATGATTGTCGCTTTATTGTATGAAATGCAAACGCCCTGTAATTGCTTTCACTACAAGGATTCCGGTCTATTGCAACAAAAATTATTGCTACAACTATCTTTTGTTGCAATAAAATGCTATATTTCCACAAAATTCCAGTTCGTGGTAATAGGATCTACATATTGCCACAATTTCGTTTCATCGCATAAAGTGCTCGTTTTGTTGCAATAGAAGCCATGTATTGCCACAAGTTGCATCGCCGTTGTAATATGGTAGTGATATGAAGGAAATATGCCCTAGAGGCAATAATAAAGTTATTATTCATTTCCTTATATCATGATAAATGTTTATTATTCATGCTAGAATTGTATTAACCGGAAACATAATACATGTGTGAATATATAGACAAACAGAGTGTCACTAGTATGCCTCTACTTGACTAGCTTGTTAATCAAAGATGGTTATGTTTCCTAACCATGGACAAAGAGTTGTTATTTGATTAACGGGATCACATCATTAGTTGAATGATCTGATTGACATGACCCATTCCGTTAGCTTAGCACCCAATCGTTTAGTATGTTGGTATTGCTTTCTTCATGACTTATACATGTTCCTGTAACTATGAGATTATGCAACTCCCGTTTACCGGAGGAACACTTTGGGTGCTACCAAATTTCACAACGTAACTGGGTGATTATAAAGGAGTACTACAGGTGTCTCCAAAGGTACATGTTGGGTTGGCGTGTTTCGAGATTAGGTTTTGTCACTCCGATTGTCGGAGAGGTATCTCTGGGCCCTCTCGGTAATGCACATCACTATAAGCCTTGCAAGCAATGTAGCTAATGAGTTAGTTACGGAATGATGCATTACGTAACGAGTAAAGAGACTTGCCGGTAACGAGATTGAACTAGGTATTGGATACCGACGATCGAATCTTGGGTAAGTAACATACCGATGACAAAGGGAACAACGTATGTTGTTATGCGGTTTGACCGATAAAAATCTTCGTAGAATATGTGGGAGCCAATATGGGCATCCAGGTCCCGCTATTGGTCAGATTCGATCGTCGGTATCCAATACCTAGTTCAATCTCGTTACCGGCAAGTCTCTTTACTCGTTACGTAATGCATCATTCCGTAACTAACTCATTAGCTACATTGCTTGCAAGGCTTATAGTGATGTGCATTACCGAGAGGGCCCAGAGATACCTCTCCGACAATCGGAGTGACAAAACCTAATCTCGAAATACGCCAACCCAACATGTACCTTTGGAGACACCTGTAGTACTCCTTTATAATCACCCAGTTATGTTGTGACGTTTGGTAGCACCCAAAGTGTTCCTCCGGTAAACCGGAGTTGCATAATTCTCATAGTTACAGGAACATGTATAAGTCATGAAGAAAGCAATAGCAACATACTAAACGATCAAGTGCTGGGCTAACAAAATGGGTCAAGTCAATCACATCATTCTCCTAATGATGTGATCCCGTTAATCAAATGACAACTCTTTTGTCCATATCTAGGAAACATAACCATCTTTGATAAACGAGCTAGTTAAGTAGAGGCATACTAGTGACACTATGTTTGTCTATATATTCACACATGTATTATGTTTCCGGTTAATACAATTCTAGCATGAATAATAAACATTTATCATGATATAAGGAAATAAATAATAACTTTATTATTGCCTCTAGGGCATATTTCCTTCAGTCTCCCACTTGCACTAGAGTCAATAATCTAGTTCACATCGCCATGTGATTTAACACCAATATTCATATCTGTATATGATTAACAACCATAGTTCAAATCGTCATGTGACCAACACCCAAAGGGTTTACTAGAGTCAATAATCTAGTTCACATCGCTATGTGATTAACACCCAAAGAGTACTAAGGTGTGATCATGTTTTGCTCGTGAGAGAAACTTAGTTAACGGGTCTGTCATATTCAGAGCCGTATGTATTTTGCAAATATTCTTTGTCTACAATGCTCTGCACGGAGCTACTCTAGCTAATTGCTCCCACTTTGAATATGTATCCAGATTGAGACTTAGAGTCATCTGGATTGGTGTAAAAGCTTGCATCATTGTAACTTTTTACGACGGGCTCTTTTATCACCTCCATAATCGAGAAACATGTCCTTAGTCCTAAGGATATTCTTGACCGTTGTCCAGTGATCTACTCTTAGATCAAAATTGTATTCCTTTGTCAAACTCAGAGCAAGGTATACAATAGGTCATAGCATACTTTATAGAACCTATGACTGAGGCATAGGGAATGACTTTTCATTCTCTTTCTATTTTCTGCCATGTTCGGGTCTTGAGTCTTACTCAACTTCACACCTTTGCAACACAGGCAAGAACTCTTTCTTTGACTGTTTCATCTTGAACTATTTCAAAATCTTGCCAAGGTATGTACTCATTGAAAATCTTATCAAGCGTCTTGATCTATCTCAATAGATCTTGATGCTCAATATGCAAGTAGCTTTTACTGAGGTCTTTCTTTTAAAGAACTCCTTTAAAACACTCCTTTATGCTTTGCAGAATAATTCTACATTATTTCCGATCAACAATATGTCATTCACATATACTTATCAGAAATGCTGTAGTGCTCCCACTCACTTTCTTGTAAATACAGGCCTTTCCAAAAGTCTGTATAAAACCATATGCTTTGATCAATCTTATTAAAGCGTACATTCCAACACTGAGAAGCTTGCACCAGTCCATAGATGGATCGCTGGAGCTTGCGTATTTTGTCAGCACCTTTAGGATTGACAAAACCTTCTGGTTGCATCATATACAACTCTTCTTAAATAAATCCATTAAGGAATGCAGTTTTGTCTATCCATTTGCCAGATTTCATAAAATGCGGCAATTGCTAACATGATTCAGACAGACTTAAGCATAGATACGAGTGAGAAACTCTCATCGTAGTCAACACTTTGAACTTGTCGAAAAACTTTTGCGACAATTCTAGCTTTGTAGATAGTAACAATACTATTAGCGTCCGTCTTCCTCTTAAAAAATCCATTTAATTAACATGGCTTGCTGATCATCGAGAAAGTCAATCAAAGTCCATACTTTGTTCTCATACATGGATCATATCTCAGATTTTATGGCCTCAAGCCATTTCGCGGAATCTGGGCTCATCATCGCTTCCTCATAGTTCGTAGGTTCATCATGGTCTAGTAACATGACTTCCAGAACAGGATTACCGTACCACTCTGGTGCGGACCGTACTCTGGAAGACCTACGAGGTTCTTGTTGGAAATATGCCCTAGAGGCAATAATAAAAGTATTATTATATTTCCTTGTTCATGATAATTTTCTTTTATTCATGCTATAACTGTATTATCCGGAAATCATAATACACGTGTGAATACATAGACCACAATATGTCCCTAGTGAGCCTCTAGTTGACTAGCTCGTTGGGATCAACAGATAGTCATGATTTCCTGACTATGGACATTGGATGTCGTTGATAACGGGATCACATCATTAGGAGAATGATGTGATGGACAAGACCCAATCCTAAGCATAGCACAAAGATCGTGTAGTTCGTTTGCTAGAGCTTTTCCAATGTCAAGTATCTCTTCCTTAGACCATGAGATCGTGTAACTCCCGGATACCGTAGGAGTGCTTTGGGTGTATCAAACGTCACAACGTAACTGGGTGGCTATAAAGGTGCATTACAGGTATCTCCGAAAGTGTCTGTTGGGTTAGCACGAATCGAGACTGGGATTTGTCACTCCGTGTAAGCGGAGAGGTATCTCTGGGCCCACTCGGTAGGACATCATCATATGCGCAATGTGACCAAGGAGTTGATCACGGGATGATGTGTTACGGAACGAGTAAAGAGACTTTCCGGTAACGAGATTGAACAAGGTATAATGATACCGACGATCGAATCTCGGGCAAGTATAATACCGCTAGACAAAGGGAATTGTATACGGGATTGATTAAGTCCTTGACATTGTGGTTCATCCGATGAGATCATCGTGGAACATGTGGGAGCCATCATGGGTATCCAGATCCCGTTGTTGGTTATTGACTGGAGAACGTCTCGGTCATGTCTGCATGATTCCCGAACCCGTAGGGTCTACACACTTAAGGTTCGATGACGCTAGGGTTATAAAGGAAGCTTGTATGTGGTTACTGAATGTTGTTCGGAGTCCCGGATGAGATCCCGGACGTCACGAGGAGTTCCGGAATGGTCCGGAGGTAAAGATTTATATATGGGAAGTCCTATTTTGGCCACCGGAAAATGTTCAGGTTTTTTCGGTATTGTACCGGGAAGGTTCTAGAAGGTTCTGGAGTGGGGCCCACCTGCATGGGGGGACCCACATGAACGTGGGTAGTGGGGGAAAGTCCCCAAACCCCTGGTCAAGGCGCACCAAGATCCCCCCTTAGAAGGAATAAGATCATATCCCGAAGGGATAAGATCAAGATCCCTAAAAAGGGGGGATAACAATCGGTGGGGAAGGGAATGATGGGATTTATTTCCTCCCACCTTGGCCAACGCCCCAATGGACTTGGAGGGCAAGAAATCAGCCCCTCCACCCCTATATATAGTGGGGAGGCGCATGGGAGCTACACACGAAGTTCTGGCGCAGCCCTCCCCCTCTCCCAAGTCCTCCTCCTCTCCCGCGGTGCTTGGCGAAGCCCTGCAGGATTGCCACGCTCCTCCACCACCACCACGCCGTTGTGTTTCTGCTGGATGGAGTCTTCCTCAACCTCTCCCTCTCTCCTTGCTGGATCAAGGCGTGGGAGACGTCACCGGGCTGTACGTGTGTTGAACGCGGAGGTGCCGTGCATTCGGCACTTGATCATCGGTGATTTGAATCACGACGAGTACGACTCCATCAACCCCGTTCACTTGAACGCTTCTGCTTAGCGATCTACAAGGGTATGTAGATGCACTCTCCTTTCTACTCGTTGCTGGTCTCTCCATAGATAGATCTTGGTGATACGTAGGAAATTTTTTGAATTTCTGCTACGTTCCCTAACAGTTCTGTAGTAACTTGGTCTGAAGTTTCATGATCATCATCATTAGCTTCGTCACTAATTGGTGTAGTAGTCACAGGAACAGATTTCTGTGATGAACTATTTTCCAATAAGGGAGAAGGTACAATTACCTTATCAAGTTCTACTTTCCTCCCACTCACTTCTTTCAAGATAAACTCCTTCTCTAGAAAGGATCCATTCTTAGCAACGAATATCTTGCCTTCGGATCTATGATAGAAGGTGTACCCAACAATTTCCTTTGGGTATTCTATGAAGATGCACTTCTCCGATTTGGGTTCGAGCTTGTCAGGATGAAACTTTTTCACATAAGCATTGCAGCCCCAAACTTTAAGAAACGACAACTTGGGTTTCTTGCTAAACCACAGTTCATATGGTGTCGTCTCAACGGATTTAGATGGTGCCCTTTTAACGTGAATGCAGCTGTCTCTAATGCATGATCCCAAAACGATATTGGTAAATCGGTAAGAAACATCATAGATTGCACTATATCCAATAAAGTGCGGTTACGACGTTCGGACACACCATAACATTGTGGTGTTCCAGGTGGCGTGAGCTGTGAAACTATTCCACATTATTTTAATTGAAGACCAAACTCATAACTCAAATATTCATCTCCGCGATCAGATCGCAGAAACTTTATTTTCTTGTTACAATGATTTTTCCACTTTACTCTGAAATTCTTTGAACCTTTCAACTATTTCAGACTTATGTTTCATCAAGTAGATATACCCATATCTGCTCAAAACATCTTGTGAAGGTCAGAAAATAATGATACTTGCCATGAGCATCAACACTCATTGGCTCGCATACATTGGTATGTATTATTTCCAATAAGTCAGTAGCTTGTTCCATTGTTCCGGAGAACGGAGTTTTAGTCATCTTGCCCAAAAGGCACGGTTCACGAGCATCAAATGATTCATAACCAAGTGATTCCGAAAATCCATCTTTATGGAGTTTCTTCATGCGCTTTACACCGATATGACCCAAACGGCAGTGCCACAAATAAGTTGCACTATCATTATTAACTTTTCATCTTTTGGCATCAATATTATGAATATGTGTATCACTATGATCGAGATCCAACAAACTATGTTCATTGGGTGTATGACCATTGAAGGTCCTATTCATGTAAACAGAACAACAATTATTCTCTGATTTTAAATGAATAACCCTATTGCAATAAACATGATCAAATCATATTCATGCTCAACGCAAACGCCAAATAACATTTATTTAGGTTTAACACTAATCCCGAAAGTATAGGGAGTGTGCGATGATGATCATATCAATCTTGGAACTACTTCCAACACTCATCGTTACTTCCCCTTCAACTAGTCTCTGTTTATTCTGTAACTCCTGTTTCGAGTTACTAATCTTAGCAACCGAACAAGTATCAAATACTCAGGGGCTACTATAAACACTAGTAAAGCACACATCAATAACATGTATATCAAATATACCCTTGCTCATTTTGCCATCCTTCTTATCTACCAAATATTTAGGGCATTTCCGCTTCCAGTGACCATTTCCTTTGCAGTGTAAGCACTCAGTTTCAGGCTTTGGTTCAGCTTTGGGCTTCTTCGTGGGAGTGACAACTTGCTTGTCAATCTACTTGAAGTTCCCCTTTCTTTCCCTTTGCCCTTTTCTTGAAACTAGTGATCTTTTCAACCATCAACACTTGATGCTCTTTCTTGATTTCTACCTTCGTCAATTTCAACATCATGAAAAACTCGGGAATCATTTTCATCATCCCTTGTATACTATAGTTCATCACGAAGTTCTACTAACTTGGTTATGGTGACTAGAGAATTCTGTCAATCACTATCTTATCTGGAAGATTAACTCCCACTTGATTCAAGCGATTGTAGTACCCAGACAATCTGAGCACATGCTCACTAGTTGAGCGATTCTCCTCCATCTTTTAGCTATAGAACTTGTTGGAGACTTCATATCTCTCAACTCGGGTATTTGCTTGAAATATTAACTTCAACTCTTGGAACATCTCATATGGTCCATGATGTTCAAAACATCTTTGAAGTCCCGATTCTAAGCCATAAAGCATGGTGCACAAAACTATCAAGTAGTCATCATATTGAGCTAGCCAAACGTTCATAACGTCTGCATCTGCTCCTGCAATAGGTCTGTCACCTAGCGGTGCATTAAGGACATAATTCTTCTATGCAGCAATGAGGATAAACCTCCGATCACGGATCCAATCCGCATCATTGCTACTAACATTTTTCAACACAATTTTCTCTAGGAACATATCAAAAGCAAACATATGAAAGCAACAACGCGAGCTATTGATCTGCAACATAATTTGCAAAATACTACCAGGACTAAGTTCATGATAAATTAAAGTTCAATTAATCATATTACTTAAGAACTCCCACTTAGACAGACATCTCTCGAGTCATCTAAGTGATCACGTGATCCAAATCAACTAAACCATAACCGATCATCACGTGAGATGGAGTAGTTTTCAATGGTGAACATCACTATGTTGATCATATCTACTATATGATTCACGCTCGACCTTTCGGTCTCCCTGTTCCGAGGCCATATCTGCATATGCTAGGCTCGTCAAGTTTAACCTGAGTATTCCGCATGTGCAAAACTGGCTTGCACCCGTTGTAGATGGACGTAGAGCTTATCACACCCGATCATCACGTGGTGTCTGGGCACGACGAACTTTGGCAACGATGCATACTCAGGGAGAACACTTCTTGATAATTTTTAGTGAGAGATCATCTTAAAATGCTACCGTCAATCAAAGCAAGATAAGATGCATAAAGGATAAACATCACATGCAATCAATATAAGTGATATGATATGGCCATCATCATCTTGTGCTTGTGATCTCCATCTCCGAAGCACTGTCATGATCACCATCGTCACCGGCGCGACACCTTGATCTCCATCGTAGCATCATTGTCGTTACGCCATCTATTGCTTCTACGACTATCTCTACCGCTTAGTGATAAAGTAAAGCAATTACAGGGCGTTTGCATTTCATACAATAAAGCGACAACCATATGGCTCCTGCCAGTTGCCGATAACTTCGGTTACAAAACATGATCATCTCATACAATAAAATATAGCATCACATCTTGACCATATCACATCACAACATGCCCTGCAAAACAAGTTAGACGTCCTCTACTTTGTTGTTGCAAATTTTACGTGGCTGCTACGGGCTTAGCAAGAACCGTTCTTACCTACGCATCAAAAACCACAACGATAGTTCGTCAAGTTGGTGCTGTTTTAACCTTCGCAAGGACCGGGCGTAGGCACACTCGATTCAGCTAAAGTTGGAGAAACTGACACCCGCCAGCCACCTGTGTGCAAAGCACGTCGGTAGAACCAGTCTCGCGTAAGCGTACGTGTAATGTCGGTCCGGGCCGCTTCATCCAACAATACCGCCGAACCAAAGTATGACATGCTGGTAAGCAGTATGACTTGTGGCGCCCACAACTCACTTGTGTTCTACTCGTGCATATAACATCAACGCATAAAACCTAGGCTCGGATGCCACTGTTGGGGAACGTAGTAATTTCAAAAAATTTCCTACGCACACGCAAGATCATGGTGATGGCATAGCAACGAGAGAGGAGAGTGTTCGTCCACGTACCCTCGTAGACCATAAGCGGAAGCGTTAGCACAAAGCGGTTGATGTAGTCGTACGTCTTCACGATTCGACCGATCCAAGCACCGAACGTACGGAGCCTCCGAGTTCAGCACACGTTCAGCTCGATGACGATCTCCGGCCTCCGATCCAGCCGAGCTCCGGAGATGAGTTCCGTCAGCACGACGGCGTGGTGACAATGATGATGTTCTACCGGCGCAGGGTTTCGCCTAAACTCCGCGATGATATGACCGAGGTGGAATATGGTGGAGGGGGGCACCGCACACGGCTAAGGAACGATCCGTAGATCAACTTGTGTGTCATGGGGTGCCCCCCTGCCCCCGTATATAAAGGAGCAAGGGGGAGGAGGCGGCCAGCCAAGGGAGGACGCGCCAAGGAGGAGTCCTACTCCCACCGGGAGTAGGATTCCCTCCTTTCCTAGTCCAACTAGGAGACCTTCCATGTAGTAGGAGTAGGAGAGAAGGAAAGGGAAGAGAGAAGGGAAGGAAGGAGGGGGTGAGGCCCCTCCCTCTAGTCCAATTCGGACTAGGCCTTGGGGGGGCGTGCGGCCTGCCCTAGGCAGCCCCTCTCTCTTTCCCATATGGCCCAAAAAGGCCCAGTACTTCTCCCCGGCGAATTCCCGTAACTCTCCGGTACTCCGATAAATACCCGAATCACTCGTAACATTTCCGAAGTCCGAATATAGTCGTCCAATAGATCGATCTTTACGTCTCGACCATTTTGAGACTCCTCGTCATGTCCCCGATCTCATCCGGGACTCCGAACTCCTCCGGTACATCAAAACTTATAAACTCATGATAAAACTGTCATCGTAACGATAAGCATGCGGACCCTACGGGTTCGAGAACTATGTAGACATGACCTAGAACCATTCTCGGTCAATAACCAATAGCGGGACCTGGATGCCCATATTGGTTCCTACATATTCTACGAAGATCTTTATCGGTCAAACCGCATAACAACATAAGTTGTTCCCTTTGTCATCGGTATGTTACTTGCCCGAGATTCGATCGTCGGTATCCAATACCTAGTTCAATCTCCTTACTGGCAAGTCTCTTTACTCGTTACGTAATGCATCATTCGGTAACTAACTCATTAGCTACATTGCTTGCAAGGCTTATAGTGATGTGCATTACCGAGAGGGCCCAGAGATACCTCTCCGACAATCGGAGTGACAAAACCTAATCTCGAAATACGCCAACCCAACATGTACCTTTGGAGACACCTGTAGTACTCCTTTATAATCACCCAGTTACGTTGTGATGTTTGGTAGCACCCAAAGTGTTCCTCCAATAAACGGGAGTTGCATAATTCTCATAGTTACAGGAACATGTATAAGTCATGAAGAAAGCAATAGCAACATACTAAATGATCAAGTGCTAGGCTAACGAAATGGGTCAAGTCAATCACATCATTCTCCTAATGATGTGATCCCGTTAATCAAATGACAACTCTTTTGACCATAGCTAGGAAACATAAGCATCTTTGATAAACGAGCTAGTTAAGTAGAGGCATACTAGTGACACTATGCTTGTCTATATATTCACACATGTATTATGTTTCCGGTTAATACAATTCTAGCATAAATAATAACTGGCAGGAGCCATATGGTTGTCGCTTTATTGTATGCAATGCAATCGCCCTGTAATGCTTTACTTTATCACTAAGCGGTAGCGATAGTCGTAGAAGCATAAGATTGGCGAGACGACAACGATGCTACGATGGAGATCAAGGTGTCGCGCCGGTGACGATGGTGATCATGACCGTGCTTCGGAGATGGAGATCACAAGCACAAGATGATGATGGCCATATCATATCACTTATATTGATTGCATGTGATGTTTATCTTTTATGCATCTTATCTTGCTTTGATTGACGGTAGCATTTTTAAGATGATCTCTCACTAAAATTATCAAGAAGTGTTCTCCCTGAGTATGCACCGTTGCCAAAGTTCATCGTGCCCAGACACCATGTGATGATCGGGTGTGATAAGCTCTACGTCCATCTACAACGGGTGCAAGCCAGTTTTGCACACGCGGAATACTCAGGTTAAACTTGACGAGCCTAGCATATGCAGATATGGCCTCGGAACATGGAGACCGAAAGGTCGAGCGTGAATCATATAGTAGATATGATCAACATGAGATGTTCACCATTGAAAACTAATCCATTTCACGTGATGATCGGTTATGGTTTAGTTGAATTTGGATCACGTGATCACTTAGAGGATTAGAGGGATGTCTATCTAAGTGGGAGTTCTTAAGTAATATGATTAATTGAACTTAAATTTATCATGTACTTAGTACCTGGTAGTATTAGCATATCTATGTTGTAGATCAATAGCTCGCATTGTTGCTTTTATATGTTTATTTTGATATGTTCCTAGAGAAAATTGTGTTGAAAGATGTTAGTAGCAATGATGCGGATTGGATCCGTGATCTGAGGTTTATCCTCATTGCTGCACCGAAGAATTATGTCCTGGATGCACCGCTAGGTGACAGACCTATTGCAGGAGCAGATGCAGACGTTATGAATGTTTGGCTAGCTCAATATGATGACTACTTGATAGTTTAAGTGCACCATGCTTAACGGCTTAGAATCGGGACTTCAAAGACGTTTCGAACGTCATGGACCATATGAGATGTTGCAGGAGTTGAAGTTAATATTTCAAGCAAATACCCGAGCTGAGAGATATGAAGTCTCCAACAAGTTCTATAGCTAAAAGATGGAGGAGAATCGCTCAACTAGTGAGTATGTGCTCGGATTGTCTGGGTACTACAATCGCTTGAATCAAGTGGGAGTTAATCTTCCAGATAAGATAGTGATTGACAGAATTCTCTAGTCACCATCACCAAGTTAGTAGAACTTTGTGATGAACTATAGTATGCAAGGGATGATGAAAATGATTCCCGAGTTTTTCATGATGATGAAATCGATGAAGGTAGAAATCAAGAAAGAACATCAAGTGTTGATGGTTAATAAGACCACTAGTTTCAAGAAAAGGGCAAAGGGATAGAAGGGAACTTCAAGAAGAACGGCAAGCAAGTTGCTGCTCAAGTAAAGAAGCCCAAGTCTGGACCTAAGCATGATACTAAGTGCTTCTACTGCAAAGGGACTGGTCACTGGAAGCAGAACTACCCCAAGTATTTGGCGGATAAGAAGGATGGCAAAGTGAACAAAGGTATATTTGATATACATGTTATTGATGTGTACTTTACTAGTGTTTATAGCAACCCCTCGGTATTTGGTACTGGTTCAGTTGCTAAGAGTAGTAACTCGAAACGGGAGTTGCAGAATAAACAGAAACTAGTTAAGGGTAAAGTGACGATGTGTGTTGAAAGTAGTTTCAAGATTGATATGATCATCATCGCACACTCCCTATACTTTCGGGATTAGTGTTGAACCTAAATAAATGTTATTTGGTGTTTGCGTTGAGCATGAATATGATTTGATCGTGTTTATTGCAATACGGTTATTCATTTAAGTAAGAGAATAAACTGTTGTTCCGTTTACATGAATAAAACCTTATATGGTTACACACCCAATGAAAATGGTTCATTGGATCTCGATCGTAGTGATACACATATTCATAATATTGAAACCAAAAGATGTAAAGTTAAATTTATTTGTGGCACTGCTGTTTAGGTCATATTGGTATAAAGCGCATGAAGAAACTCCATGCTGATGGGATTTTGGAATCACTTGATGCTTGCGAACCATGCCTCATGGGCAAGATGACTAAGACTCCGTTCTCCAGAACAGTGGAGCGAGCAACTGACTTATTGGAAATAATACATACTGATGTATGCAATCCGATGAGTGTTGAGGCTCGTGGCGGGTATCGTTATTTTCTCACCTTCACAGATGATTTGGGAAGATATGGGTATATCTACTTGATGAAACATAAGTCTGAAACATTTGAAAAGTTCTAATAATTTCAGAATGAAGTGGAAAATCATCGTGACAAGAAAATAAAATTTCAATGATCTGATCGTGGAGACAAATATTTGAGTTACGAGTTTGGTTTACATTTGAAACAATGCGGAATAGTTTCGCAACTCACGCCACCCGGAACACCACATCATAATGGTGTGTCCGAACGTCATAACCGTACTTTATTGGATATAGTACAATCTATGATGTTTCTTACAGATTTACCAATATCGTTTTGGGATCATGCATTAGAGACAGCTGCATTCATGTTAAATAGGGCACCATCTAATTCCGTTGAGACGACACTATATGAACTGTGGTTTAGCAAGAAACCCAAGTTGTCATTTCTTTAAGTTTGGAGTTGCGATGCTTAGTGAAAAAGTTTCATCCTGATAAGCTCAAACCCAAATCGGAGAAGTGCGTCTTGATAGAATACCCAAAGGAAAATGTTGGGTACACCTTCTATCACAGATCTGAAGGCAAGATATTCGTTGCTAAAGATGGATCCTTTCTAGAGATGGAGTTTCTCTCGAAAGAAGTGAGTGGGAGGAAGTAGAACTTGATGAGGTAACTGTACCTGCTGCCTTATTGGAAAGTAGTCCATCACAAGAACCGGTTCCTGTGACAACTACACCGATTAGTGAGGAAGCTAATGATATTGATCATGAAACTTCAGATCAAGTTTCTACTGAACCTCTTAGGTCAACCAGAGTAAGATCCACACCAAGTGGTACGGTAATCCTATTCTGGAAGTCATGTTACTTGACCATGGCGAACCTACGAACTATGAAGAAGCGATGGTGAGCCTAGATTCCGCAAAATGGCTAGAAGCCATGAAATCTGAGATGGGATCCATGTATGAGAACAAAGTATGGACTTTGGTTGACTTGCCCGATGATCGGCAAGCCATGAGAATAAATGGATCTTTAAGAAGAAGACTGACGCTGATGGTAATGTAACTGTCTATAAAGCTCGACTTGTTGCGAAAGGTTTTCGACAAGTTCAAGGGGTTGACTACGATGAGACTTTCTCACCCGTAGCGATGCTTAAGTCTATCCAAATCATGTTAGCAATTGCTGCATTTTATGATTATGAAATTTGGCAAATGGATGTCAAAACTACATTCTTGAATGGATTTCTAGAAGAAGAGTTGTATACGATGCAACCAGAAGGTTTTGTTGATCCAAAAGGTGCTAACAAAGTGTGCAAGCTCCAGCGATCCATTTATGGACTGGTGCAAGCATCTCGGAGTTGGAATAAACACTTTGATAGTGTGATCAAAGCATATGGATTTATACAGACTTTTGGAGAAGCCTGTATTTACAAGAAAGTGAGTGGGAGCTCTGTAGCATTTCTGATATTATATGTAGATGACATATTATTAATTGGAAATGATATAGAATTTCTGGATAGCATAAAGGGATACTTGAATAAAAGTTTTTCTATGAAAGACCTCGGTGAAGCTGCTTACATATTAGGCATCACGATTTATAGAGAAAGATCAAGACGCTTGATTGGACTTTCACAAAGCACATACCTTGATAAAGTCTTGAAAAAGTTCAAAATGGATCAGGCAAAGAAAGGGTTCTTGCCTGTATTACAAGGTGTGAAGTTGAGTCAGACTCAATGCCCGACCACAGCAGAAGATAGAGAGAAAATGAAAGATGTTCCCTATGCTTCAGCCATAGGCTCTATCATGTATGCAATGCTGTGTACCAGACCTGACGTATGCTTAGCAATAAGCTTGGCAGGAAGGTACCAAAGTAATCCAGGAGTGGATCACTGGACAGCGGTCAAGAACATCCTGAAATACCTGAAAAGGACTAAGGATATGTTACTCGTATATGGAGGTGACAAAGAGCTAGTCGTAAATGGTTACGTCGATGCAAGCTTTGACACTGATCCAGACGATTCTAAATCGCAAACCGGATACATGTTTTTATTAAACGGTGGAGCTGTAAGTTGGTGCAGTTCTAAATAAAGCGTCGTAGCGGGATCTACATGTGAAGCGGAGTACATAGCTGCTTCGGAAGTAGTATCTGAAGGAGTCTGGATGAAGGAGTTCATTTCCGATCTAGGTGTCATACCTAGTGCATCGGGACCAATGAAGATCTTATGTGACAATACTGGTGCAATTGCCTTGGCAAAGGAATCCAGATTTCACAAGAGGACCAAGCACATCAAAAGATGCTTCAATTCCATCCGGGACCAAGTCCAGGTGGGAGACATAGAGATTTGCAAGATATATACGGATCTGAATGTTGCAGACCCGTTGACTAAGCCTCTTCCACGAGCAAAACATGATCAGCACCAAGACTCCATGGATGTTAGAATCATTACCATGTAATCTAGATTATTGACTCTAGTGCAAGTGGGAGACTGAAGGAAATATGCCCTAGAGGCAATAATAAAGTTATTATTTATTTCCTCATATCGTGATAAATGTTTATTATTCATGCTAGAATTGTATTAACCGGAAACATGATACATGTGTGAATACATAGAGAAACCTAACGTCACTAGTATGCCTCTACTTGACTAGCTCATTAATCAAAGATGGTTATGTTTCCTAACCATAGACATGTGTTGTCATTTGATTAAAGAGATCACATCATTAGGAGAATGATGTGATTGACATGACCCATTCCGTTAGCCTAGCACTAGATCGTTTAGTTTGTTGCTATTGCTTTCTTCATGACCTATACATGTTCCTGTAACTATGAGATTATGCAACTCCCGTTTACCGGAGGAACACTTTGTATGCTACCAAACGTCACAACGTAACTGGGTGATTATAAAGGAGCTCTACAGGTGTCTCCGAAGGTACATGTTGGGTTGGCGTATTTCGAGATTAGGTTTTGTCACTCCGATTGTCGGAGAGGTATCTCTGGGCCCTCTCGGTAATGCACATCACTATAAGCCTTGCAAGCAATGTAACTAATGAGTTAGTTACGGGATGATGCATTATGTAACGAGTAAAGAGACTTGCCGGTTACGAGATTGAACTAGGTATTGGATACCGATGATCAAATCTCGGGCAAGTAACATACCGGTGACAAAGGGAACAACGTATGTTGTTATGCGGTTTGACCGATAAAGATCTTCGTAGAATATGTAGGAGCCAATATGAGCATCCAGGTTCCGCTATTGGTTATTGACCGAGAATAGTTCTAGGTCATGTCTACATAGTTCTCGAACCCGTAGGGTCCGCACGCTTAACGTTACGATGACAGTTTTATTATGAGTTTATAAGTTTTTATGAACCGAAGGTTGTTCGGAGTCCCGGATGTGATCACGGACATGACGAGGAGTCTCGAAATGGCCGAGACATAAAGATTGTTATATTGTAAGCCTATGTTTGGACATCGGAAGTGTTCCGGGTGAAATCGGCATTTTACCGGAGTACCGGGAGGTTACCGGAACCCCCCGGTAACCTAATGGGCCTTATTGGGCCTAGTGGAGGAAGAGGAGAGGAGGCCTATGGGCTGCCGCGCGCCCCTCCCCCCAAGTCCGAATTGGACAAGGAGGGGGGGGGGGCGGCGCCCCCCCTTTCCTTTCCCCCCTCTCTTTCTCCTCCCCCAAGTCCTAATCCAACTAGGGAAGGGGGGGGGAGTCCTACTCCTGGTGGGAGTAGGACTCCTCCGGCGCGCCTCCTCATAGGGCCGGCCGCACCCCCCTTGCTCCTTTATATACGGGAGCAGGGGGGCCCCTCTAGACACAAGTTGATCTTCGTGATCGTTCCTCAGCCGTGTGCGGTGCCCCCCTCCACCATATTCCACCTCGGTCATATCGTCGCGGAGTTTAGGCGAAGCCCTGCGTCGGTAGAACATCATCATCGTCACCACGCCGTCGTGCTGACGGAACTCATCCCCGACACTTTGCTGGATCGGAGTCCGGGGATCGTCATCGAGCTGAACGTGTGCTGAACTCGGAGGTGCCGTACGTTCGGTACTGGGATCGGTCGGATCGTGAAGACGTACGACTACATCAACCGCGTTGTCATAACGCTTCCGCTTACGGTCTATGAGGGTACGTGGACATACACTCTCCCCTCTCGTTGCTATGGATCACCATGATCTTGCGTGTGCGTAGGAATTTTCTTGAAATTACTACGTTCCCCAACAGTGTCCACGCCACTCCCGCTATGACTGCGGGAGGGAATAGAGGATAGATAGGAAGGCACCAGAAGGGGACGCAGTCACCGACCGAGGTGCCGACCCATCAGATAAGCAGTTGATGATGGCGTAGTGGAGAAGACGACGGAAGCACAAAATTTCAAATTCAGTCATCATCGTCCGCTTCACTCCCGCTATGACCGAGGGGGAATGTTAGAAGTATAATTATGTTTAAGTTAGAGATTAGGAGTTAGAGATACGATTGGTTTAAACCATGTACGACTTGTCCACTACTCCAAGTCTCTCTCACATATTGTACTCTATATATATCCACACCTGGGTCAGATCAATACAACAACTCAAATATTCCATCCTATAATTTTCTACACAGAGGAGATGCGATGTCTCCTTTCCTGTTTAATGTTGTTACTGACATGCTGGTCGTTCTCATTAATAGAGCTAAGGAGGACGGCCATGTAGGTGGGCTCATCATGCATCTAGTGGATGCAGGGGTGTCCATACAACAATATACGGATGGCACCATTATTTTCATGGAACATGATCTAGCTAAGGGGCGAGAAACATGATATTAGTTTTATGCCTTTTCAAGCAACTATCGGGGCTGAAGATTAATTTTAACAAAACTGAGCTGTTCTGCTTTGAACACGCCAAGGAAGAACAGGATGATAATATAGACAGTTGTTCGGACATGAGTTGGGATGCTTACCTTTTAGATATCTAGGAATCCAATTTCATCATCGTAAACTAAGCAATAAAGAGTGGAAATGCATTGAAGATCGATTTGAAAAAGAAATTGAGCTACTGGAAGGGCAAGCATTTACCGTGTGGGGGGAGGTTGATCCTTATAAATTCGGCACTGACAAGCATGCGATGTTCCTCCTATCCTTCTTTGAGGTACCCGTAGGCGTACAAAAAAGATTGGATTTCTATCGATATCACTATTTCTAGCAAATTGATGAAAATAAAACAAAATATAGTTGGCCAGATGGAACATTATCTATAGACTGAAGGACTAAGGTGGTTTGGGTATTGAAAATTTAGAAGTGAAAAATAAGTGCTTGCTTAGCAAATGGCTCTACAGATTGGAGGTCAAAAGTGTTGGGATATCCTCCTCATGTGGGCCGTGAGGAGATGACCAATTAGAGGCCTTTTAGGCAGCCCAAAGAGGTGCAGAAGCCCACTACCCATTAGGGTTATGACCTAGGGTCATTTTGGACTTTGCACATTAGTGGATGGGGATGCTTTACCCTCCATCCAGCAGCCACCACCAATAGTGACGAAAATCAGTTCATCCTCCAAGAGAGAAGAAGAGAGAAAACCAAGAGAGCAAGGGAAGAAGAGGAAGATTGAAGGAAGAAGAAAAGGGAGCTCCTCCCCAAGGTTGTGATGGTCCAGATCCACTACCTTGCCTCCTTCAAGCTTCGGTTCCACCATCTTTGGTGAGATTGTTCCCATCCCTAGTTCTTGAGCCCCAAATCCTGTTGTGTTCATCTAAGATTCAGAAATCTTGATGTATGAGATCCTCTAGTGCTGTCTAAGGAAGAACTTGTTGTATCCCACATTTGATAATAGTGGAAGAGGATTTGGGTGGCTTCGGCCCGTGGTTTTTCCCCTCAAGTTGAGAGGTTTTCCACGTAAAAATTTGGTGTCTCTTTGTTGATGCTTGATACTGTCAGGAAAACTTACTCCTACCACAAGACACTAGGCCGAGGAGTGTCTTGTCTGCTGAGTAACATTTTCTGCCTCCATATATGCTGCTGCATATGTTTCCTTCCGTGCTAAGCAATGATCCTTAAGTTAGTACAGGATGTGGTGCTGAGATTACTTGTTTCCGCTGCAGTTTTCAGTTAACCACAAGTGTATTTGTGTGCTAATTCTCAACAAAGTGGCATCAGAGCCTTGGTTGCTTAGAAGGATGCAAATCCCAGTTGCTTGATTGTTGCTGGAAGTGTTGCTCACAATGGCTTTGGAAGAAAGCGCTACTACAAGTGGCATGATAAAACTTGATTCTTCCAATTGCTCATTATGGCAGCCCATGATGGAAGACATCCTTTATTGCAAGGATTTGTATGAGACAATTGTGAAAGACAAGATACCCACAGGTGTCACGGAAGAAGAATGGAGAGTGTTGCACAGAAAGGCAGTAGGTATGATTCGGTTGTACATCAACCACAATATTTTCCACCATGTTGCAAATGACACAAATGCTTATGAGATGTGGCAGAAGTTGGAGTCTATGTATGAGAGGAAGACATCAATGAACAAAGCCTCGATGATCAAAAGACTTGCAAAGCTTGAGTACCGAGATGGTACAAGTGTGATTGAGCACTTAAATGTCTTCCAATGCCATATAAATCAACTTTCAGCCATGAAGATCAACTTTTAAGATGAGGTGCAAGCATTGTTGCTGCTGAGTTCCATGCCTGATAGTTGGAACACGCTTGTTGTGTCACTTAGCAATTCAGCTCCGGATGGGAAGATGACTTTGAAGACGGTGAAGAACAGTATGCTGAATGAAGAAGCCAGAAAGAAGGAAAAAGGTGATGCCTCTTCTTCTGATGCGTATGTGGCTGAAACCCATGGGAAGAATGAGAACCGTGGACGCAACAATACAAGATTTCAGCAAGGCAAAAGCAAATCCAGGGGAAGATCAAAGTCAAAACAGAGAAAAGATATCACTTGATTTCATTGTGGCAATCCGGGACACATAAAGAGCGAGTGCAGGAAGTACAAGAGAGAGCTTGTAGAGGGGAAACTCACAAAGAAAACCAAGCAAAAGGCTGAGAGCAGTTCAGCCATGACCGTAACAGATGAGGACTATCTAGTCATTGAAGATGAAGATTGCTATAGTGCTGTTCGTGATGATGCCATGAGTTGGGTTGTGGATTCAGGTGCGTCCTTCCACATCACATCACACAAGGAGTATTTCACATCTTACACTAGTGGTGTTACTGGCCAAGTGAGCATGGAAAATAGTGGTTCGTCAGCAATTGTTGGAAAGGGCTCTATATGCATTGAAACAAACATACGTTGCAGATTGGTGCTCGATGATGTGAGGCATGTTCCCGACATAAGGCTGAATTTGTTGTCAGTGGGCAAGCTTGATGATATCAAACATCCTAGTTATTTGGTGAAGGAAAGTGGAAGCTCACCAAAGGCTCTTTGATTGTGGCTCGAGGAAGTAAGCAAGGTAATCTCTATGTGACTAAAACCAAGTTGTGCAATGAGGTGTTGAACATTGTTGAAAAAGACACTTCGGTTGAATTGTGGCACAAGAGGCTTGGGCACACTATTAGAAAAAGGGGTATTTGTCCCGGTTCATAAGGGCCTTTAGTCCCGGTTCTGGAACCAGGACTAAAGGGTCGTTACTAAAGCCTCCCCCTTTAGTCTCGGTTCTTACATGAACCGGGACTAAAGGCCGTCCACGTGGACGCTGCCTGGACGTCCACCTTTAGTCCCGGAATTTCTGAATTATTTTAACCTCTAATCTCTAATCACCCTCATCACTGCTCAATTTAACCTCTAATCTCTAATCACCCCTCATCATTCCAAATCATCTAACTTCCCAGACGGTTACCCATCTCACTACTCCAGCCTGAGCACGCTTAACTTCTAGGTTCTATTCTCCCTCGTTTCCAAGTCTGCACTTGTTGTTTTCCTGACAATAGTAAGATGTCAATCCTATTAACCCTCAGGAATTTAGCTTGAGCATGGAGTCACACATGTCACTGTTTGAGTTTGAAATTATTGTTCTAAAAAACAATAATTATTTAGTAACACTAATATTTCTTGAATAAGTAGTTTGACCACAGTTTGACCATAGTTTCACCACAGTTTGACCACAGTTTGACCAGATTTGACCAAAATTCAAAAACACTGAAATAATTATTTAGTAACACTAATATTTCTTGAATAAGTAGTTTGACCATTGTTTGACCACAGTTTGACCACAGTTTGACCAGATTTGACCAAAATTCAAAAAAACTGAAATAATTATTTAGTAACACTAATATTCTTGAATAATTATTTAGTAACACTAATACTTCTTGAATAAGTAGTTTGACCATAGTTTGACCAGATTTAACAAAAATTAAAAAATTAAAAAAAACTGAAATTTGAGCATAACTTTTTTTTCTTTTAGAATTTGAGGATTCTAAAAATTTGCAAACAGGCCGTAGGCGGTCAAAATCGGATGTGGATTTTCGTGCTGAACATTTTGATATATTACAGTTTTTTCTGACACAGTATGCAAAAGTTATAGCCGTTTTACATTTTCCCTACACTTTTTGCAAAACATGTCCAAATTTAAGTTTTCAAATTTTCCTAACTAGTAGATGTAGTAACATAACTACATCTCGAAGGATTTTAATTTTTGAAGTTTTTATCATTTTCTTTTACTTTTTGCAAAACTGAAAAGGCGATCCAGGGGGGTACAATTTGAAAATGCCTCAAACCCCATTAGTACCGGTTCGTGCCACGAACCGGTACTAATGGGCATCGCACCCATTAGTACCGGTTCTGGCACCAACCGGGACTAAAGGTCCCATTTGAACCGGGACTAATGCCTTTGCCGCATGAACTGGGACCAATGCTCACATTAGTCCCGGTTCATGACTGAATCAGGACTAATGGGCTAACCTGGCCTGGACCAAAGCCCTGTTCTCTACTAGTGGCATATGAGTGAGAAGGGCATGCATGCTCTTGCTCGCATGGAGTACCTCCCTGAGTTGAAAGGTATATCCTTGAAACCCTGTGCACATTGTTTTGCCGGCAAACAACATAAGGCTGCATTTCGTACACTCCCTCCACATCGTGCAGAAAATGTTCTTGATATTGTGCATACTGATGTTTGCTCCATGACTGAAAAATCTCCATTCCAGAAAGGTTTTTGTGTATGTGCCGAAACACAAATACCAAACGTTTGAAGCCTTCAAGGAGTTCCATGCCAAAGTTGAAAGAGAAACTGGTAGGAAATTGAAGTGCGTGAGATCAGACAATGGTGGTGAATACCGAGGTCCCTTTGAAAGGTATTGCAGAAAGTTTGGCATTAGGCTTGAGAAAAGTCCACCAAAGACACCCTAGCTCAATGGTCTTGCAGAGAGAATGAACAGGACACTCACAGAGAGGGTCACAGTTATGCTCTCTCATGCTCATTTACCTAATTCATTTTGGGCTGAAGCATTGATGAATGCTATGTATGTGGTTAACCTATCTCCCTCAGTTCCTCTTGTAGGTGATATTCCTCAGAGAGTTTGGTCAGGGAAGGAGGTATCATACAAGCACTTGAAGGTCTTTGGTTGTAGGGCATTTGTACATGTTCCAAGGGACGAGAGATCCAAGCTTGATAGTAAGACAAAGCAGTGCATCTACCTCAGCCAACCAAGTGAAGAGTTTGGCTACAGGTTGTGGGATCCAGCAAATAGAAAGATTGTGAGAAGCCGAGATGTGGTGTTCATTGAAGATGAAACAATAAAAGATATTGGGAAACCAGAGAAGCCAATGACCAACACACCTCAGGTTGACATGGATCCAATCCGTCCTCCTCTCGTGCATGACAATCATGGGGGAGATGATGACACTGAAGACAATGGAGATGCAACTGATCAAGGCAGTACAAGTCAAAGTGATGAGCAGCCATCAAGTGATGATGATGATGATGAAGTTGGTAATGATGATCCCAACGAAAATCCACCCGATTCACTACTAGTGCAGCAGCAAAGAAGAAGTGAAAGAGTTCATATTCCTTCTTCTAAATATCCACCACATCAATATGTGTTGATGACAGATGCAGGTGAGCCCTCATGCTATGAGGAGGCGATGTCTGATGAGAACAAGGAAGAATGGTCAGAAGCCATGCAGGATGAGATGAATTCCCTGTATGAGAATGATACTTTTGAGTTGGTGAATCTGCCAAAAGGCAAGAAAGCACTCAAGAACAAGTGGGTGTACAGAGTGAAGACTGAAGAAAACACCTCACATCCAAGGTACACGGCCAGATTGGTTGTGAAAGGATTCGGCCAGAAAAAGGGCATTGATTATAGTGAGATATTCTCTCCAGTGGTCAAGATGTCTTCGATCCGAGTTGTGCTTGGCATGGCTGCCACCATGGACTTGGAAATTGAACAACTTGATGTGAAGACAACTTTCTTGCATGGTGACCTAGAGGAGGAGATATACATGGAGCAGCCAGAGGGATTCATGGTTGCAGGCAAGGAGCACTTAGTTTGCAAATTGAAGAAGAGCTTGTATGGCTTGAAGCAAGCTCCTCGGTAGTGGTGCAAGAAGTTTGGGTCTTTTATGACTGGGCTTGGTTACCATAAAGCACAACATGACCATTGTGTCTTTATGAAGAGATACGCCGAGGGTGACTTCATTATTCTCTTGTTGTATGTTGATGATATGCTGATTGTTGGAAATGGCACAAAGTGGATTGCTCTCCTCAAGAATGCATTGAGTAAATCATTTGCCATGAAGGATTTAGGACCAGCTAAGCAAATACTTGGCATGAAGATATCCCATGATAGATCAAAGAAGCTGCTTTGGCTCTCACAGGAAAGATACATTGAGAAGGTACTTGAAAGGTTCAATATGAAAGATGCAAAATCTGTTATCTCTCCGCTTGCAGGCTATCACAAACTGAATTCAAAACAATGTCCTACAAGCAAGAAGGAGAAAGAAGAAATGAGGAAAGTACCTTACCAATCTGCTGTGGGCAGTTTGATGTATGCCATGGTATGCACTAGGCCTGACATTGCCTATGCAGTTGGGGTTGTTAGCCGGTTCATGACAAATCCAGGTAAAACTCACTGGGAAGCAGTGAAGTGGATTCTCAGGTATCTCAAGGGTACTTCTACATCTTGTCTATGCTTTGGAAACGGTGATCCTGTATTGCAGGGTTATACAGATGCAAATTACGCAAGTGACAAGGACCGTTGGAAGTCCACATCCGGATACCTGATGACTTATGCAGGGGGAGCAGTGTCATGGCAATCAAGATTGCAGAAACGTGTCTCTACATCAACTACAGAAGCTGAGTACATTGCAGCAGTTGATGCTGGCAAGGAGGCTTTGTGGATGAAAAACTTCTTACAAGAGCTCGGCATGAAGCAAGAGAAGTATGTTCTGTTTTGTGACAGTCAGAGTGCTATTCATCTTGCCAAGAATTCAAGCTATCACTCTCGAACCAAGCACATTGATGTGAGGTACCATTGGATTCGAGATGTCGTGAGTTCCAAGTTGCTGAATGTAGCGACTAGACCTCAAACAGTCTGATCTCTGTGCTCAGTGTCATCCCTGGATCAGTAATGCTGACACCACACAGTACTCGGAGGATTTATAACAGAATAGCAATCACACACTTATTACAATCGAATGTCTCAAGAGAGAACTGAATAAAATAAATATGGCTTAAGGCCATCTAAATACGATAACAGCGGAAGGCTTGGAAGATAAGCGAGTCCATCAACTCCAACGGCATCACTGAGTATAGAACCACGACCTAATCACCTTACTCGTCGTCTGAAAAGTCTGCAACATGAAACGTTGCAGCCCGAAAACGGGTCAGCACATGGAATATGCTGGCAATGTAACACATAGAGAATAATGACAGAATAAGCTATACTACATGCATATATGGCTGGTGGAAAACTCTATGGTTACAGTTTTGCATAAAGCCAATTTTTCCCTAATGCAAAGGAATAAATTTATTTAACTATCATGGTGGTTGTTAAACATTGAGAATGGTTGACAACATTCTCAATCCCAATTAAAAGTACTCATTACAAACCCAACAATATTAATAAGAAGTAACATGTTGAGATTCACACGATATCCAAGTACTAGATACTCAAGTTGTCCATAACCGGGGACACGGCTAATCATGATTAGTTTATACACTCTGCAGAGGTCTGCGCACTTTTCCCCACATAACTCGATCGCCTCTGTTTGGTTTCTCGCACTACATGGTGTTTGAGAAACGGATGACCGAGACATAGTCTTTCAGAAGCGCTAGCACCTTACATGTGGGGTAGACCGTACCACCTACAACCCCTACATCTGCTAGTCCACCCCGTAAGAATTCGCACAACTTAGTCAACTATGCCAGAGCCCATAGTAGCATGTGGCTGCACACGGAAGTTTCTGGCATGAATTATCTTATGATCCCTTTGAGCCTGGGTGGCGGTCCGAAGAAATACAGGCAAGTCCTGATAGAAACCAGGTGCCTCAATCCACCCAGATGTGTGTTCAAGTTGCCACCTTAAATAAACCGTTAATTAACAATCTCACATCTGTCATGGAATTCACTCACCCAATCCACGTCTACTAGCATAGCATGGCAATATAAGCAAACGTAGTGGAACTCCCAAAGGTTTGAAAATAAACAGGTAATAGGTACTACCTCAACTACTTCCCATAACCCACAATTTAATTAGATCCTAATCATGCAATGTTTGAGGATTGATCTAATGCATAAAAACTGGGTATGAGAAAAGTATGATCAAAGTGTTACTTGCCTTGCTGATGATCCGCAAAACCTAGAGACTCGAAGTAACAGGCGGCGCACTCCGGATGATCTATCGCAGACAAACAAACAAGCATACAATAACTACTCATCTAATGCACAGGTAAAACTCAAACGAAAGATCTAACCAGATTGTTCAACTTAAGAACTCCGGTTTGCAAAAAGAAACAAAGCGAACAAAGCAACGAAGAACAAACGGCGAAAGAAAACAACTCCGTATTACTAATCTGGATCTAGGTCAAATTTTACTATAGCAAAAACTTGTTCAAGTTGGTTATTCGGAAAGAGGGTTTCGAGACGAACCTCCAGGCGCTTGAATCATCTGATTCCGATAAACGAGCGAAAAGTTATACTAAAACGAAAATCGGATCAGAAATCGTGATCAGAAAAATCGCGGATTAAATCCGAGAAAAAGAAAAACGACGAACGAGCTAACGAACGAACGTTCGTTAATGAATCTAATATGACGAATGCGTTCGTTTAAACGAACTAACGGACGAACGTCCGCTAATTAATCTAAACCAAAAAAAGCCGAACTAAAAAAACAAAAAAACCGAAAATAAGACCGCCCGGTTTTCTAAAAAAAACCGGTGCGCGGATCGAGACGGCGGCGGCGAACCTCGGGTGCGGCGGCGGCGGATCCGGTGGGGTCTGGCGGGCGGTGGCGCGGCAGCGACGGCGAAGGGCGGCGGCGGCGCGGGCGGCGGCAGCGCGGCGCACGGGGCAGCGGCGGCTAGGGTTCGGCAGGTGGCGGCGGGGCTGGGACGGGGCGGCGCGCTGGCGACGGGCTGCTGGGGCTGGGGCGGCCGGGGCGGGCGGCTTATAAAGACGCCCCCGAGCGGAGTCCCGCTCGGGTACGGCCCGATAGTGGGTTCGCTTTTTTTTTAAATAATTACGCTCAGAAAAAAAACAAAAGAAATACTAAACGGACTCCAACAATCCCGAAATAAATTTTCCCCGGCTTCTAAAATCAAGCCGGACTAGATGAACATTTATTTGGGGCCTAAATGCAAATTTGAAAAACGCGCATTTTTTCCTAATGCAAATAAAAAGGCGAAAAACTCCAAAATAAAATCTTATTTGATATTTTTATTAAATCTTCATTATTTCTTTATTTTGGGAAAGTCATTTTATTCCCTCTCTCATATTTTGATAGCAGAAATAATGGAAGATAAAATAAAATAAATCAAATGATCCTATTTTCAAAATTTGAGAAAACTCAAATATGAAAATAACGAAACCCCCAAGTCTCTCCGTGGGTCCTTGAGTTGCGTAGGATTTCTAGGATCGAGCAAACAAATGCAATAAAATATTATATGCATGATGATCTATATATAACATTCCAAATTGAAAATTTGGGATGTTACAAACCTACCCCCCTTAAGATGAATCTCGCCCTCGAGATTCGGGCTGGCTAGCAAATAGGTGAGGGTGGGTTTTGAGCAGATCTTCTTCTCGCTCCCAGGTGGCTTCTTCCTCGGTGTGGTGGCTCCACTGAACTTTGCAAAACTTGATAACTTTACTGCGGGTGACTCTGCTGGCAAACTCAAGAATCTTAACTGGTTTCTCCTCGTAGGTCAAATCATCATTCAACTGAATCGCTTCCAGTGGCACTGTATCTCTCTGTGGTATATCAGCCATCTCTGTGTGACACTTCTTCAACTAAGAAACATGGAACACATCATGAACTCCTGACAATCCCTCGGGTAATTCCAACTTGTAGGCCACCTCTCCCATATGTTCCAAAACACGATATGGTCCTACAAATCGGGGTGCCAACTTTCCCTTAACTCCAAAACGTTTCACTCCTCGAAGTGGGGATACTCTAAGATAAACTCTGTCTCCAACTTCGTATTCTGTCTCTTTGCATTTTAAATCCACATAGCTCTTCTGCCTTGACTGAGCTACCTTGAGCCTATCGCGAATTAACTTAACTTTCTGTTCAGACTTCTTAATCAAATCCGGTCCAAACAGCTGACGGTCTCCAACTTCATCCCACAACAACGGGGTCCTGCACCTCCTTCCGTACAAGGCTTCGAAAGGTGCCATTTTCAAACTAGACTGATAACTGTTGTTGTAAGAAAACTCCGCATATGGCAAGTTATCATCCCAACTGGATCCATAATCCAAGGCACATGCTCTAAGCATATCCTCCAAAATTTGGTTGACTCTCTCGGTCTGTCCGTCTGTCTGTGGATGAAAAGCTGTGCTAAACTCCAGCCTGGTTCCCAAAGTTTCGTGCAACTGCTTCCAGAACTTTGAGGTAAATTGGGTTCCTCTATCTGATACGATACTCCTCGGAACTCCATGCAAACATACAATCCTGGTCATGTATATTTTAGCCAACTTGGCACTGCTGTAGGTAGTCTTTACTGGAATGAAATGAGCTACCTTTGTCAAACGGTTGACTACAACCCAAATCGAGTCATAGCCTGAACGAGTCTTCGGCAAACCCGTGATGAAATCCATGCCTAGTTTATCCCACTTCCATTCGGGTATTGGCAATGGCTGTAACAATCCTACTGGCTTCTGATGTTCTGACTTCACTCTCTGACATACATCACAAACTGGTACATACTCCACAATATTCTTCTTCATTCCGGTCCACCAGAAAGTATCCTTCAAATCCAAATACATCTTGGTATTTCCGGGGTGGATCGAATATGGTGAATCATGTGCCTCTTGCAGAAACAACTTCCTGATCTCCGGGTCATTGGGCACATAAACACGGTCTTCAAACCATAGGGTATCGCGCTCATCTTCACAAAATCCCTTAGCTTTTCCCTCGCTCATTTTCTCCTTAATAGAGGCAACTTCCTTATCTGTCTTTTGAGCTTCTCTAATTCTATCCATCAAAGTTGACTGAATCTCCAATGCTGCTACATAGCCTCTCGGAACTATTTCCAAACATAGTTCACGAAGATCCTCGGCTAACTCCTCGGATAAACCTCCGGTCATCAAAGTGTTGACATGACTCTTGCGGCTCAACGCGTCTGCTACAACGTTAGCCTTCCCCGGGTGATAATGCAATCTCATGTCGTAATCTTTAATAAGCTCCAAGCATCTCCTCTGCCTGAGGTTTAACTCCTTCTGCGTGAAGATGTACTTTAAACTCTTGTGATCCGTGTACACCTCACAGTGGTTCCCAATAAGAAAATGTCTCCATGTTTTCAATGCATGCACTACGGCTGCTAACTCCAAATCATGAGTGGCATAATTTAGCTCATGAGGCTTAAGTTGTCGTGAAGCATACGAAACAACTCTTCCCTCCTGCATAAGTACGGCTCCAAGTCCTCGACGTGAAGCATCGCAATACACCTCATAATCCTTGGTTTGATCTGGCAGAATCAACACTGGTGAGGTAACCAAACGCTTCTTCAACTCTTGGAAACTAGCTTCACACTCCTCAGTCCATATGAACTTGGTATCCTTCTTCAACAATTTTGTCATAGGCTTTGCAATCCTTGAGAAATGCTCAATGAATCTCCGGTAGTATCCTGCGAGTCCAAGGAAACTCTGGATTTCTCCAACTGTTGTTGGTGCTTCCCAGTTGGTCACAGTGGCAACTTTTGTGGGCTCCACTACTATTCCTTCTCTGGATATAACATGTCCGAGAAATCCAACTTCCTTCAACCAAAACTCACACTTGCTGGATTTGGCATATAACTGGTGTTCTCTGAGCTTCTCCAGTACTAAACGCAAATGTTCCTTATGCTCCTCTTCATTCTTCGAGTAAACCAAAATATCATCAATGAACACCACAACGAACTTATCCAAAAACTCCATAAACACCTTGTTCATCATGTTCATAAAATAGGCAGGTGCGTTAGTCAGACCAAATGACCTAACGGTATACTCATACAGCCCATACCTGGTGGTAAAAGCTGTCTTAGGTATATCCTGCTCTCGAATCTTCAACTGATGGTACCCTGATCGCAAATCGATCTTAGAAAACACTTTAGCTCCTTGCAATTGGTCAAACAAGTCATTGATCATCGGTAGTGGGTACTTGTTCTTGATTGTTACTTCATTCAATCCTCGATAATCAACAACCATTCTTAGTGATCCATCCTTCTTCTCCACTAGAAGTACAGGCGATCCCCAAGGTGAAGAACTTGGGCGAATAAAGCCTTTATCCAATAACTCCTTAATCTGCTTCTTAATTTCCTCCAAATCCTGGGCTGGCATCCTATATGGTCTCTTAGATATCGGCGCAGTGCCTGGCAATAGTCCAATCAAGAACTCAATGTCTTTGTCCGGTGGCATGCCTGGCAACTCTTCTGTAAATACATCGGGGAAATCCCTTACCACTGGTACTTCCTCTTGCACAACTCCTGATAAACAATTTACATGTGTTCTCCTCGGCTCATGCCGTGATACATACTTGATTCTCCTTCCTTCTGGGGTTGTAAGCAAGATCGACTTACTGGCGCAATCTATGTTCCCTCCATACTTCGATAACCAATCCATGCCTAGTATCACATCCAGTCCTTGCGATTCCAATACTATTAGGTCCGAGGGAAATGCATAGTGTCCAATCCTTAATGGCAGTTGATCACACCATAAACTAGCCATATATTCTGCTCCGGGTGAGGTTACTAGCATGGGTGACCTAAGGGCTTGGGTTGGTATTTTATACTTATCCACAAATCCCCTTGATATGTATGAATGCGATGCACCAGTATCAAAAAGAACAACTACAGTAAATGACTTAACCAAAAACTTACCTATTACTCCATCTGGCTGAGCTTCAACCTCCTCCATGGTAACGTGGTTCACTTGTCCTCTGTTGAAAGGATTCGACTTCTTCACTGAACTTCGATTGCCATTTCCATTCTGAGCTTCTGGACATTCATTCGCATAATGGCCAGTCTTGCGGCACTTAAAACAAGTGATGTGGCTCAGATCTACTTTGGATGGTGTTGACGGGGTGGTGCGGTTCTGTCCATTGCTTCCTCCATTCCCGTTTCCATTCTTTGAGCCATTATGGTTGTGCGAATTACCTCCTCCATGAGTATGTTGAAATTGTCCTCCTGTCTTAAGGGTAAACCGTAACTTATGTTGTGCTCCAGAATTATACTTCCCCTGTCCATACTTCCTCTTACGATTGTCAATCTGTTGCTGCTTCCCTTCAATCATAAGAGCACGATCTACTAACTCCTGGTAGTTATTAAAAGTGGCCACCATCAACTGCATACTCAGCTCATCATTCAATCCTTCTAGAAACTTCTCCTGCTTAGCCGCATCCATAGCAACGTCATCTGGGGCATAACGTGCTAACTTATTGAAATCATCCACATATTGGCCAACTGTCCGTCCTCCTTGGCGTAAGTTGCGAAACTCATGCTTCTTCATGGCCATAGCTCCTGTTGAAACATGGGAAGTACGGAAAGCTTGCTGAAACTGATCCCATGTGACAGTGTCTATAGGGTAAGTGGCTGTAAAATTCTCCCACCATGCTGCTGCGGGTCCTTCGAGCTGATGCGCGGCAAACTTCACCTTTTCTCCATCTGTACATCCTGCAGTGGTCAACTTCCTTCCTATCTTACGGAGCCAATCATCTGCTACTATCGGCTCGGTGATGCTGGAAAACACCGGCGGATTTAGCCTTAAGAAACGAGTCAGATGGTCAATAGGTGGTGGTGGTGGTGGGTTGTTGTTGTTGTTGTTGTTGTTGTTGTTGTTGTTGTTGTTGTTGTTGTTGTTATTGTTGTTGTTGTTCTGCACCAATGTCTGAATCAAGGCATTTTGCTGCTAAATCAACTGAGTGATCTCTGGAGGGAAAACAAACTCGGGGTCGCGTCTCGGAGGCATCTGAGGGGTTTTAAGAAAAGATGAGAGTTAAGAATAGAATGAGGTCTGGTGAGAAAACACTACCCATATGCACATGAGGCAAAAACACACAATATCACTCCAATCAATTCAAACAAGGGCATAAAACGGTCTATCTATCGTTACAAAGTGCTGGACTAAAACTACTATAAAATGGGGGAAATACTACTACTATGGTGGTCAACTAGAAAAACTGCTCCGATGAGGATTCCATGATATCTACTCCAGCTTCGTCAACAAAATCATCATCGCTATCGTCGGGGTCCGAGTCGGTGTCGTCGATGATGATATAATTATCCGTGCAAGTGGATTCGCCCCTTTCTCTTTTGGGTACTGAACCTCCCATGAATACTCCAAGCTTCTCCTTTAGGTCGCTGTTCTGTCTTACTAGAGTGACGATTTCTTCCATGTAGTCTTCATGCGTAGTCTTGAGTTCATCTTCTACCCCCTGGATCTTGGTTCTAGCCTTCTGCAGATCCTCCATATCTGCGCACATTTGATTCTCCTTGTGTCGGATGTGTTGGTTTAACTCCTGGATATAAGCTGCAATTGATCTGTCCCTCCTGGTGCTGATCATCTCCCATTGTTCATCTCGGCGCCCACAAATCTGGTAGATAGTATTCTTAAGATCCTCATGGTAAAGTTCTCCAATTCGTCCCATGGTGATATGAGCTGCCATGCTCTTTCCTAGGCTCCATGTTGGTGCATCAAAGGAAAACTCTACAGGCTCCGTGACTGGTGCAAATGTCCTTCCGGGAATGTAGACTTGAATCATCCAGCGCCCCTCTTCGGGTAAAGTGGCGTTGAAGGTTCCAGTGAAGCTTGGTAACCCAATGTTCAGGTATCTAGTGACTTCCTTCAAGTGATGTCCAAACGGTGAGTCTTCGTCTGGTTGCGCGAACTTGTTCCTTGCATCCTCCATCCTAAAGAATAAAAAAGATGAGGAGTCAGAAAAGAGGAGAAAGAGTAGTGATCTAGGGCTTAAGCTTAGTGGCTGTGTCCTATAGTCAGCGTGTGCTCTGATACCATCTTTGTAGCGACCAGACCTCAAACAGTCTGATCTCTGTGCTCAGTGTCATCCCTGGATCAGTAATGCTGACACCACACAGTACTCGGAGGATTTATAACAGAGTAGCAATCACACACTTATTACAATCGAATGTCTCAAAAGAGAACTGAATAAAATAAATATGGCTTAAGGCCATCTAAATACGATAACAACGGAAGGCTTGGAAGATAAGCGAGTCCATCAACTCCAACAGCATCACTGAGTATAGAACCACGACCTAATCACCTTACTCGTCGTCTGAAAAGTCTGCAACATGAAACGTTGCAGCCCGAAAACGGGTCAGCACATGGAATATGCTGGCAATGTAACACATAGAGAATAATGACAGAATAAGCTATACTACATGCATATATGGCTGGTGGAAAACTCTATGGTTATAGTTTTGCGTAAAGCCAATTTTTCCCTACTGCAAAGGAATAAATTTATTTAACTATCATGGTGGTTGTTAAACATTGAGAATGGTTGACAGCATTCTCAAAACCAATTAAAAGTACTCATTACAAACCCAACAATATTAATTAGAAGTAACATGTTGAGATTCACACGATATCCAAGTACTAGATACTCAAGTTGTCCATAATAGGGGACACAGCTAATCATGATTAGTTTATACACTCTGCAGAGGTCTGCACACTTTTCCCCACATGACTCGATCGCCTCCGTTTGGTTTCTCGCACTACACGGTGTTTGAGAAATGGATGACCGAGACATAGTCTTTCAGAAGCGCTAGCACCTTACATGTGGGGTAGACCGTACCACCTACAACCCCTACATCTGCTAGTCCACCCCGTAAGAGTTCGCACAACTTAGTCAACTATGCCAGAGCCCATTGTAGCATGTGGCTGCACACGGAAGTTTCTAGCATGAATTATCTTATGATCCCTTTGAGCCTGGGTGGCGGTCCGAAGAAATACAGGCAAGTCCTGATAGAAACCAGGTGCCTCAATCCACCCAGATGTGTGTTCAAGTTGCCACCTTAAATAAACCGTTAATTAACAATCTCACATCTACCATGGAATTCACTCACCCAATCCACGTCTACTAGCATAGCATGGCAATATAAGCAAACGTAGTGGAACTCCCAAAGGTTTGAAAATAAACAGGTAATAGGTACTACCTCAACTACTTCCCATAACCCACAATTTAATTAGATCCTAATCATGCAATGTTTGAGGATTGATCTAATGCATAAAAACTGGGTATGAGAAAAGTATGATCAAAGTGTTACTTGCCTTGCTGATGATCCGCGAAACCTAGAGACTCCAAGTAACAGGCGGCGCACTCCGGATGATCTATCGCAGACAAACAAACAAGCATACAATAAGTACTCATCTAATGCACAGGTAAAACTCAAATGAAAGATCTAACCAGATTGTTCAACTTAAGAACTCCGGTTTGCAAAAAGAAACAAAGCGAACAAAGCAACGAAGAACAAACGGCGAAAGAAAACAACTCCGTATTACTAATCTTGTTTACTGTAGCAAAAACTTGTTCAAGTTGATTATTCGGAAAGAGGGTTTCGAGACGAACCTCCAGGCGCTTGAATCGCCTGATTCCGATAAACGAGCGAAAAGTTATACTAAAACGAAAATCGGATCAGAAATCGCGATCAAAAAAATCGCGGATTAAATCCGAGAAAAAGGAAAACGACGAACGAGCTAACTAATCTAATCTGACGAACGCGTTCGTTTAAACAAACTAACGGACGAACGTCCGCTAATTAATCTAAACCAAAAAAAACTGAACTAAAAAAACAAAAAAAACCGAAAATAAAACCGCCCGGTTTTCTAAAAAAACCGGTGCGCGGATCGAGACAGCGGCGGCAAACCTCTGGTGCGGCGGCGGCGGATCCGGCGGGGTCCGGCGGGCGGCGGCGCGGCCCACGGGGCAGCGGCGGCTAGGGTTCGGCGGGTGGCGGCGGGGCTGGGCCGGGGCGGCACGCTGGTGGGTCGGGGGCGGGGCGCTGGCGGCGGGCTGCTGGGGCTGGGGCGGGCGGCTTATAAAGACGCCCCCGAGCGGAGTCCCGCTCGGGTATGGCCCGATAGTCGGTTCGCTTTTTTTAAATAATTACGCCCTGAAAAAGAAAACAAATGAAATACTAAACGGACTCCAAAAATTCCGAAATATATTTTTCCCGGCTTCTAAAATCAAGCCGGACTAGATGAACATTTATTTGGGGCCTAAATGCAATTTGAAAAACGCGCATTTTTTCCTAATGCAAATAAAAAGGCAAAAAACTCCAAAATAAAATCTTATTTGATTTTTTTATTAAATCTTAATTATTTCTTTATTTTGGGAAAGTCATTTTATTCCCTCTCTCATATTTTGATAGCAGAAATAATGGAAGATAAAATAAAATAAATCAAATGATCCTATTTTCAAAATTTGAGAAAACTCAAATATGAAAATAACGAAACCCCCAACTCTCTCCGTGGGTCCTTGAGTTGCGTAGGATTTCTAGGATCGAGCCAACAAATGTAATAAAATATGATATGCATGATGATCTATATATAACATTCCAAATTAAAAATTTGGGATGTTACACTGAAACTTGAGAAGATCCATACCGACGAAAATGGTTCGGATATGATGACCAAGATATTGCTAAATGAGAAGCTACAAATATGTTGCAAGGTAGCGGGCATGACGGTGCCCCCCTCATGAGTCGGAGGGGGAGATTTGCTGGGATATCCTCTTCATGTGGGCTGTGAGGAGATGACCAATTAGAGGCCTTTTAGGCAGCCCAAAGAGGTGCAGAAGCCCACTAACCATTAGGGTTATGACCTAGGGTCATTTTGGACTTTGCACATGAGTTGATGGGGATGCTTTACCCTCCATCCAGCAGCCACCACCAAGAGTGACGAAAATCAGTTCATCCTCCAAGAGAGAAGAAGAGAGAAAACCAAGAGAGCAAGGGAAGAAGAGGAAGATTAAAGGAAGAAGAAAAGGGAGCTCCTCCCCAAGGTTGTGATGGTCCAGACCCACTACCTTGCCTCCTTCAAGCTTTGGTTCCATCATCTTTGGTGAGATTGTTCCAATCCCTAGTTCTTGAGCCCCAAATCCTGTTGATGTATGAGATCCTCTAGTGCTGTCTAGAGAAGAACTTGTTGTATCCCACATTTGATAATAGTGGAAGAGGATTTGGGTGGCTTCGGCCCGTGGTTTTTCCCCTCAAGTTGAGGGGTTTTCGACGTAAAAATCTGGTGTCTCTTTGTTGATGCTTGATACTGTCAGGAAAACTTACTCCTACCACAAGACACTAGGCTGAGGAGTGTCTTGTCTGCTGAGTAACATTTTCTGCCTCCATATATGCTGCTGCATATGTTTCCTTCCGTGCTAAGCAACGATCCTTAAGTTAGTACAGGATGTGGTGCTGAGATTACTTGTTTCCGTTGTAGTTTTCAGTTAACCACAAGTGTATTTGTGTGCTAATTCCCAACAAAAAGTAACAACACAACCGACTGATCCTCCTTTTTGCAAGGGGCCAATGAGGACAAAAGTCTTCTTCTTCAACATGAGCAAATTTATAGTCGGGAACGGGAATAGTACTATGTTTTGGGGAGATACTAGGCCGGGAGAGACATCACTAGCTTTGAAATATCCCTCCCTATACAACATTGCACAATGGAAAGAAGTATTCGTTGGTATAGTGTTGGGTTCTATTCCTCTTAACATTCAGTTCAGGCCAAAACTAGTGGAGAATGTTGGGATAGATGGTTGCATCTTATGCATAGGTTAATGGACATTAACCTTTCTGATGTGTCGGATACCTTACATTGGAGATTGTATGTGTCACGTATTCTCGGTTAAGTCGATGTATAGAGACCTGATAAATATTGGGCCTATCTTGAGGTCAATTCACATTTGGAAAATCAAGAAATAAAGGTTTTTATGTGGTTTGTGCCTAAGGGGGTAATTTTGACAAAGGATAACTTGGCAAAACGTAAATCGAAGGGTAGTAAATGATGTTGCTTTTATGATCATGAGAAAACAATATGGCATCTTTTTATCCAATGCCCACTAGCTAAGTTATTGTGGCGGACAATTCACACGTCCTTTAACGTATCTCCGTCCGTCATGGTTTCACATTTATTTGGGACTCGGTTGTCTGGATAGATCCTAAGACTGCGACACATATTCGAGTTGGAGTGTGTGCATTACTTTGGGCCATATGGAATTATCAGAATGGTGTTGCCAGAACATTACAATTTTTTTGCATGTTATCTTCACGGCGTCTGCTTGGATCCGTATGTGGTCATTACTCAGCCCATACGGATCACAGAGAGCTTATGAATATTGGGTGCAACCGATGGAAGATGGTTGCACGGGATACCTACAACCGATTTGAATGGCGGTCCAACAATAGGATAGGTGTTTATTCAGCTTACCCTATTTTCCCCGGTTATGGCAGCCTTTTTATGAGACTTGTCGTTTTGTTTGGGACCTTGGTTGGAACCTGAACATTTATTAATAATATGTTTGTGTGCATCAAGAGATGCAGAGACCGAGGGTATTCCTCCTTTTGAAAAAAGCTGCTCAGGGACAAAGTGGTTCATCATGAGTCAGGCTGGACGGAGCGAGCGGGCTTCTCGGCCCGCTCGTGGCCCGTTTGGGACCGGACCGTCCGGTCCTGGCCCGCTGAAGAATTTGTTCGGTCCGGTTACTAAATTTCGGCCCGAAATTTTCTCGGTCCGGTCCGGTCTTTGCCCGGTCCGACCGAGCGGACCGAAGGTGCAGGCCGTTCTTCTTCGTCATGGCCACCGGCGATGCCCTGGCCGTGTCCCACCGCGCTGTTCATCGGAATCAAGTGCTCAATCAGTCAATTGACATAGGGACAGGGGCAAGAGGTAGAAGAAGACCCAGATCAGGTGCTGCCATTTTTTCCTTGTATTCAGTCAAACAGAGAATAGAAAGAACAAGAGAGCCGGCGTTCGATCCGATAATCGCGGCGCCATTCATGACTTGCCCCTCGCTGGCGTCTGGCGATAATAGTGCGCCCATGTCATGCTGCCGTTGGGTTGTTTTCTACCGTTTCCCTTTCCTTTTATTCAACGGAGTAGATACAGAAAGAACGAGAAATATGGGTTCAGATCTGATTCTCATCCCACGACTAATGAAATTGACGCGTCATCTGCGTCCACTACGAGCACGAATAGGAGACAGCTCCACGTCAATCTTGATCCACTAATCACGGAAGGCTAGCCCACAAAAACTTATGGGCTCATGCACGTGTTACCATATTTCCATGCGGCTAAAAAATCTCTAAGGCAAAACAACAAAAAGGGCTGGTCGTGGGCTTCTGCCTCCCGGAAGATCGAGTTGCTGCTGCCTCCGGTATGTCGTTCGTGGCCGCTACGGCTCGCTCCCGTGCCTCACCGCGTCCATGGTCGCCGCGAAGAAGCTCACGACCAGCTCCTCCTCGCCCTGCAGCCGCCGCCATGGTTACCACATCTCCACTTGCCGGTCCTCTCGGTCCGGCCCGAGCTTTCCCGCCGTCGGTCCGGGCCCAGAAATCAGGACCGCCAGGCTGCTCGGTCCGGTCCGGTCCGGACCGCCGGCGGCCGGTCCAAACGGCGGCTCGGTCAGGGACCGGACCGGCCCGGACCGTGTCCACCCTGAATCATGAGGAAGTAAGCGCACAACCGAAAACTCAACTGAAAAGGAACGAATCACAAATCATCATCTCAAGTTCCTACTCACATGCAATCTCCGCCAGAGCTTTCTGTACGCCTTCTCCAGCTTGTCGGTCCTCTTATGCACGCCTCGTTTCAGACCGCAGTTTGGGTTCTTTTGAGCAATGTTCCCGAAAGGGTTCTGCAGATGATAATGTTGAGTTTGCTTCATGATAACGTATAGAGAAAAGTATATTTTTCGTCCCTCAACTCTTAGCGGAATTTAGATTTTGTTCCTCAACTTCAAAATCGGACAACTTGCATCTCAAACTTTTCATACCGGATAAATTTCGTCCCTTGTATCAGCTGACCCGGTTTCACTTCTTACTTGGCATGGATTTTGACTTGTTTTGACTGGTCCACACCGGCGCTCTGGAATCTGCACAAGGTGGGTGCTAGCGGGGAGAGGCTGCGCCATGCCTTGGAGCAAGCTGGTGTCTCCGCGCGTCTGGGAAAAGCAAGCACGGGCATGCGGGATGGCCGAAGGTTCGCCGGCGACGACGGGCAGCGCGATGTGGGCAGCAAGCTAGATGGCACGCTTAGGTAGGAGCATGGGGAGCTTAGGAAGCCGACAGGGAGAACCGGAGCTTGCGGGAGGAGGAGATTGCGGCGCGGCGACAGTCACCGGAGTCGAGGAAGACGATTTGGGCGTCAGCTATTTACGTCCTCCGGCGTTGCTTCCTGTGGTGTGGTTTACTATGACGACGAGGTGGAGCGTCTGCACATGGCAAGCCATGGAGGAGGCCTATGCAGCTACGGGCAATCCGTGCTGCTCCCGGCAAGCTGCTGCATGATCCCCTCCTGTCGGCGCAACCACAGGGACAACCAGCCGGCACAGCGACAGAAACACGCGCGTCACAGAACCCCTCGAGCGCTAGCTCTGCGTCATCGCCGCCGGCATCCTGCCATGCCACCACCGCGCTTGTGCATCCGGTGCACTCTAAGTGCTCGATGAACTGCCCATTCGAGGGATAATACAAGGGAAGAAGAGATATGATGAGTAGGACAGAGAAATACTGCCACTTGGACTATGACAGGTCAAAACATGCCATGTCAGCTCAGAAACCACTTCAGTTGCGTCGAGGGACAAAATTTGTCCGGTATTAAAAGATGAAGGGGCAAATTGTCCGGTTTTATAGTTAAGGGACTAAATCTAGACTTCATCAAAAATTAAAGGACGAAAAGTATACTTTTCTCTAACAGTATACAAAGATATCAATCAAACTATCGGTAAGTTTGGATCTCATGAATATAGAAACATTATCTGGGGCTGCTAACTCATCAAATAAGTGTTAATACCACTAGACTAGACTATTCTGCATGCATTGGCATGCAGGAATCTTGGGCTTGTCACATAACCGGCACCCCATCGATCGCCACTTCCTCCCTTCTTCCTCCTTTGATATACCCCCTAAACTCTCTGCTCCTGCTCTTCTCTCTCCAAGACAAGAATGTGAGAGCTGTTGTAGCAGCAGCAGTGGTAGCACTAAACTTTATTGCAGAGTGCTTAGCCAGGTGATGCTAAAATCCGAGAGGCATTTTGTGCAAGACGGGAGTTTTTTTTTTTTTTTTGCTTTAATATGCATCTTAATATTTAGCCACGGGAGCCTCTTTCTTAGATTATTTACGCCATGCTTACATGGGCATTGATCTGCTTTGTCACCAAGCTGGAAACAGGAAGCACTACAAACGCAAACACCATGCTCTGCTTTTCCACCATGCCATTCTTCCATCCACTGATATATGAAGGCCATGACGACCACAGAGGCTCCTCGCGACTAGTCAGCACAGAAGTCACCACAAGTAGTTCACGTTTTTTTTTAATGAACCAAATCAGTTCATGTAGTACCCAGAACCCACAGTATGCGAACAAGGCCCGTTTCCATGAAAAAAGCACGCACAGAGCCCGTCAAATCATTTCCGTGCCAAGTACATGTAGAGGCCCGTCTCCATATAGATCGGGACGCCGGACACAGAGTTAAATTCGATCCAAAGCCGCTTGTAACGGAAGTCCTCAGTTGTGCTCAACAAAGATTCTACAGCAGTCTGCAGATCGAGTGATATTGGTTGGGTTACTACCATCGTAGCAATTTGGAACAGCAAGTCAATGGGACTGATGCAAGTTGTTGGGTTACTGTTCTGGTTGCTAATTTAGTTTTCGTATACATCGCTAGCATATATATTAGGCCTCAAAGGGTGATAGCGTGATGGTAGTGGATGAACTCTGCATGGACATCAGTGGTGAAATTACCAAGGCACGAACAAACTCTGTAAATCAAAGTCATTAGAGCAGAAGCCACACACTAGAATATAAATTAATCATTAAATTCGTTTCTCTTTCATTCTAAACCATTATCCGCTATAGCCTTTTCAGCAGGGTGCCGCTAAATGGTCATATGTATAAATAGCCCGCTCTAGCTAATTTTGAGGTCCGCCGCTATTTGGCATAGCACGCTATTTAAAACATTGTTCTAAACTGAAGATGATGCCCTTGCAAATCTTGGCTAGTTATTGAAAAGGGGAATATGTAAACGTTTGTGTTGAGGTCAGGTGTACATCTACTTATGGGGAGGTCGGATGTGTCCTATTTACGCTTGTATCATCTTAACACAATAATTTCAGTCAATAAAATCTTCATTTATTGTGAAAACATCCACTTGCATTGAGCTTGCATGAGATTCTAAGCACACCAACACAAGAACATGAGAAATTAAGGGTTTAGATTCACTAATAAAATGCCGATAAGCACCCTACTGGAAAAGGCTATAACTTGAACTCACGTGTCAATAGTACAACCGAGGATTGCATGAAGACATGGCCAACTCTTCTTCCATACTGTACTGTCTAGTCGGTCCGTCAATGCTTCTCCCATCTATGGTTGATGGAGAATTTATAGCGACGCCACTGTTCTGAAGTTTGTTGGTGCCAAATTCATGTAAAATATTATACTCCTTGGATGGTCGAAGACCTTCAAGTGTCAGCTCAACTTGCCTCATGGTTGGACGGTCCTCCCCTCTTAATTTTGTACATGCTACCGCAAGTGCAACTGTTTCTTCAACTTCTTTGCCTCCCTCATCTGTAATTTGTGGATCTAATATCTGTGACAAATTACCCTCCTCAAACAATGCAACAAAGTGTGCAACAAGGCCTTCACCTTCAGAAGACAGATATGAAAATGGTTTCCGTCGAGTCAGGAGTTCTACGAGCATGACACCATAGCTGTAGACATCACTTTTGTCCGTGAGTCGCCCTGTGTAGAAATACATAGGGTCCAAATATCCTATTGTACCTTGAACCATTGTTGTTAACCCCGATTTCTCCACTAAAATATATCTTGAAGCTCCAAAGTCTGCTACCTTTGCTGTGAGAGTGTTATCCAAAAGTATGTTAACTGACTTGACGTCTCTATGAATGATGGGCATTGAAGCTGTAGAGTGAAGATAGACCAGAGATTTGGCTCTTTCAACTGCGATCCGAAGCCTGTCCTCCCATGATAATTATCTTGGTCCATCGATGTGAAGATGATCAAAAAGGGTTCCATTGGATATGAACTCGTAGACCAACATTGGTACTTCTGTTTCAAGGCAACAACCATAAAGTTTTACCACATTTCGGTGATTGATTTGTGATAGTATAGCAACCTCATTAATGAACTCATCAATCTCCCTTTGAATAATCTTCTTTGGCTTCTTGATGGCTACCACATGGAGGTCTGACAAAATCCCTTTATAGACTGTACCATGCCCTCCACCACTAAGCTCAAGAGCTTTATCAAAATTGTTGGTTGCCTTCTCTAGCTCTTCTAAGGGTATGATCATCCTTTCAGAAATATCAGCTCTCTGTGAAACCAATTGTTGCAAAAGCTGTCCACGATTTTGGTCACAGAACTTTCGCTTCAACATTTGTGCCTTTTGGTGTTTAGCTTTGCTGGAAATGAACCATCCAACAAGAACTGAAACTATGAGCCCCCCAGCACTCGCAAGCCCAGCTCCAACGCTAACTGAAAAAATACACAGACAGAGACACATGTTAGTATGTAGTCATCATTTTCCCCGGCATATTGTGTGTGTGTGTGTGTGTGTGTGTGTGTGTGTGTGTGTGTGTGTGTGTGTGTGTGTGTGTGTGCATACATTATCAATAAATGACTTGTACTCTGTATGTATTGAATAGAATGCCCTTGATCGGTTCTCAAATTAATATAGACTCACGTTCACTAAGAAACAACAAACCGAATCAACAGACATATGTGAACATTATGTCTTTGTGTGTTGATAATTTTCTTCTGAAAAAAAGCAAATAATATATGTATCCCCGCCCAAAATAAGCAAACCTGTGGTGGACTCACCTATAATCATGGACTTGTGGCGGCCTGCATCCGGAGCTAGAGAAGAAAAAGATACATGGGAAAATAAGTTAAAATTCACTTAATTGCTAGTTAGGCTAGATGCATGCATGCTAGAGAATATTATTCAGCGGAGAACTTTTTAACTAAATCAAGCTAGCCATATATTTGTGCTAACCTTTGCATCCCTGGCCAGCGTTGGCGGCGTAGGGGTTGCCGTTGTAGCCATCCTCACAGTGGCATGTATAGCCTCTGTTCCCCTGCTTGCAGCGGCTGTGCTTGCTCTTGCACATGTTGGTGGATGTAGTACAGTTGGGTTTATCAGATAAGATTTCCCACTGTAGAATAATGGGGACCTCCTGTATGGCCCTGGACGGCGGCTGCTTATAGGGGCCTAGCATACCGGAAAAACCGAGTTCATCGAACCACCCCTCCTCTGCGACGAACACGAGCGCAGGCGACAACGTCTTATTGGCGAACTCGTTCTGGTCATGGAGCCAGCCCACACTCAACTGCTTGGGCATGCCGCCTGTGGAATCCTGGGAGATGTGTGTCTGGCAGCAGCCCATGCCGTGGCAGTACTTGTCGTTTGGGTTCCGGCGCCGGCCATGTCCTTCTCGGTCTCTCCCTCGGCGGACGATGTGGCCAACGTCAGGGTCTTCATCCAAGTCAAAATTGCAGAAGGAGACACATCCGCTGAGGATGTCTGGGCCATTGTCGTTGCTGTTGCGGTGCCCGAGCATCGCCGCCTGCACGTCGCATCCCAAGAGGACGAGCTCGTTGCTGGCCGAGAGCGAGTAGGGCACGTCGCTAGGGCTTGGGAAGCCTTTGGTGCGGAAAGCAAATTTCTGGCGGCAAAGTTCCTCTGTAGCTCGAGCTCCACGGTGCTCATTATCTTGTCCGTCTGTTTCACATTGAGATCTGTGCACCTGGAGCATCATTAACATCGTAACCTTTGCATGCAGCGATTAGTAGCTTGCATGGACTGCAGTACACTGCACTGTACATGCACGTGATGGAGATGGCTAGAGGCACAAGGAAAAGTAGAATAAACAAAAGGATTTTAGGTGGGATCTTCTGTGAACCGTATGCAGTTTTTTTGGACTGAATTACATCAAGCCTCATAGCTTTGTGCACAAATAATCTCAAAAAGTATACGACACAACAGGTCCCCATGTCCTGCATGCTTTACTGTTTGAGAGAGAGTGAGAAGAGACATCACGAGAGAGAGTCAGAGATAAAGCTTTTTTTATAGAAAACTCGGCATGCAGCGGACAAAATCACTGTTTTGACCTTTTGTGCTAACAAATTCTCGAACTGACCTCGGTTGTAAAAAAATTTCGTTTCTGACCTTTTTGGGCGACGCCAACATCCCTGGCGTCTGGTCCCTGGCCCGCACTGCCCGCCTGCCCGTTGACCTGCTGACGGGGCAAAGGGGCCAGACGCCAGGGTCCCTGGCATCTGGCTCTGGTAAGTGGATAACGGCGCGGGGCGCCCACCCATCCCCATCTCACACTACTAGGAAAATGGTTTTTAACGACGATATATGTGGTCGTTGAAGGGCAGATTGTGGTCGTTAAAGGTCATTAACGACTACAATCTGCTGGTCGTAGTAGGCTCCGTCGTTAAAAGTATAACGACAACATACCTTTTGTGGTCGTTATTCTTGTAACGACGGGATGGTGTGCCTTTGTCAATCCCATGAAAATAACGACCACTTTTATTGTTGCTAATATTGTTATCAGGCTGACTAAATTATCATTGCCGACCACTCTCTTCACACTTTGATATCCTCCGGAGCCACTTATATTTAGTATAACACTTCGTTCAGCAATTACTTTATATAGCACCCAACATTTCAATAATGTAGAAACAAAAGAAAGTGAATTGAAAGGATCATAGCCTCTTTTATTAATAGAAATACCAATATTCTGACATACAATTCTGAAATTAAATATCCTTTAAGAAATTTCAGTCAAAAGCACTCCTAATATGCCCAATGTACTTCATCGTACCTATCTACAAAACAAGACAACTAAAGATAATATCTATTAATCTTCAATCAAGGTACACCATCATTGTTTGAATGGATATCATTTTTCAGCAGTGATTACAATGCATCCTGATGCTTCTATAATATTATGGTGGACCATCAGTCCTACAAAATGTTGAGTAGTTTATGGAAGTCAGTCCATGTAAATAAATTGCCACAAAGTATAATAACATATAAAATCAATGTATGAGAACAACTTACTTGTTCATGTTGGCTTCCACGAGAACTATCACTTACTATCTGGCAGACCCAAGACGCTTAATTTCTGACACTTCCTGCAAACTTTTCTTTGAGCACTTGCCTCGCTTGCTCAGAAGATTGTAATTTAGAAACCAATTCCGTCATACTTAATGATGATCCTCGCAAATTTCTTGCTCTAACTCCCCACATACATATATGGAGATAAATACCATTGGGAAATTATTAACCGAAAACATTGTCGAGAATAACCAGTGCAATTTCATTTTATACCAAAAAAATCAAGTAACAAGCAGTAAATATTTTTTCTTCACTCATGAGACACCATCACAAGTCCTTATCATCCTTCACCAATGACTACAATGCCTCGTGATGTTCTTTAAAGGTGGACCATCCATTCTACAAAAAACATAATGATTTATAGGTCATAAATAAACACTGAACATTATTCTCCTCTGTTTAAAAAACTACCATTCAGCTCAAGAATAAGTGATATACACACCTCAAAACAGCCTCTTGGCTTTTCTTTGTCACCCGGGAGGCGAATAGGAGCTTCTAAGTGGTGAGCTTACGAAAAACAGAGCACGCAAGGAGACATTGATTTTTGAGACGTATAAGCTTACAAGAAAAACTTACGATTACCTTGCCCTGCTAGAGCATGGGAACTGCATGATGGACCATATACTGAGCATCTACAATGGCAATCTGCTCTTCGGGATTCTACCAAATTAAATCAACAAATATTTTTTTATACAACTATGTATATATGACAAGGAGTCGATAGGCCATCCATAGACGAGGTGATTCTGAAATCAAACTCGTTAACTCTTCTTTTCAGTTCACACAAGCCAAAATTATCAATCATGTACAAGTTAAATAATCAACAGCCGAACACACTGTCCTCACTTTCATATCAGACAAGTCAAAAAGTGCCAATTTTGTGCTGAAAAGCGTACGCACGTACATAGATTAGTGCCACAAGACTGGCGCTATCACCGCCACAAACCTACATGTTTGCATCTTCACTTTCAAGTTGAAAAATCTCAAACAAGAATGGCCGAGTGAAGAATTCAGTTAGCTAATTACCTGCTACACGGCAGCCTTTGCAAGCCCCGGCAATGCTCGTCCCCAATATCTGTCCTGTTCATGGCATGCGAGAGAGTACAACACGAATTCAACCTTTGTTTTCGCATTGAGCAACAGCTGCACTGTTTCTCCTTCCTAGACAACTCTCGCATCATATCCACCGCCACCGCCCCCTTCCCCTCCCATCTAACGACTCAAAAAATCAACAACCCACTATGAGATACGGCCGATGCGGTAGCAGCAGTGCAGCACTGACCTCGTCACTGACCTAGATCTGACCAATGAGGTAGCAAAACTAACCTCGGCATGAAGCCTCTGCATCCGATTGCGCTGCTCGTCGAGCACCCGACCAAGGGATGAAGCCTTCTTCTCATCTAGGTCGAGGCCCTGCGACAAGGAGGGGAGGGGGACGCCAGCGTGGGGGCACTTGCCGGTGGACTTGAAGAGGCGGGTCGGGCGGCCTGCTTGCCGATGGGGAACATGCCCTTCTTGCCTCCTGCGACTGGGCAATACTCTAGCCATTGCTTCGTACTGCGGTCCTAGCAGATTGCGCAGACTGGGCATGCGGTGGCGATCATGGCGGTGGCGGCAACATCCCGAGGGCAGCGACTCGATCTGAGAGGGGACGCGCCAGGAAATTAGGAATACTTAAATGTGTTTGTTATTTATCTTCCTTCTTATCCCTCCTTTCAGCAGATAAGGATGCTAATTACTCTCTAAAAATATCAAATATATTATGGAGTACTTAATAAACAACGACCACCAAACTAACGACCGGGATATCCATCATCATTGGGGAAGTTTCGCGTGGTTAGTTTGAGCGTGGGACTAGCCCATCGTACTTATAACAACCAAGACATTTAGTTGTCGGTCGTTATTAGACTAATCTCTAGTAGTGTCAACTTCTTCTGGCATTGGTTCAAGAACAGAGGGCTGTTCGTCGCCCCTTCTCTCCCTCCCACCACCACCCCCCTTGATCTACTCCATTAACCGCTCAAACTCGCAGATCTGACCCCCCCAAGCTTCTTGAGGTATTCTCCCCCATTCCCTCCAATTTGTTTTTGTTTTCCCCTCTCTTGTTGGATGCATTATTCAACACTAGGTGATGTTAGATGAGTAGATGGTTTCTTTGTTTTAGGAAATTGTTTGTAGTTGATAGATGATCTGGTAGGCAGTAGATGATGTGTAGTTGAACATGTAGGCAAAATCAATTCCGTTTTGTGTATATGTTGTCCATAGGGATTTTTTTTTGAACTAAGAGGGGTGATGAATACATGATTTTTGTATGTAAAATAGACTTGTTTGATAATTTGGTTTGATAGATGATGTGTGTATGTGTAGATAATCCTATTGTTGGCATACTATATTTGCAAAAGATATGGTGAAATTTGGTACTCTAGATGATATGTGTTTGCATATGTGACACCATATTATTTGACAAATTTATTTGATTGAGATGATGTTGGTATGTTTGAGAAGAATTATGTGTGCATATGAAGAAGAAAAAAATGATGTGGTTATGTTTGAGAAGAATGGTGTGTTCATGTGGCATAACTTGGAGAAGAAAATTGTATGGTTTGATATTGTTCATGTATTCATAGATGTTTGTGATTTGTTTTGTAGGATGGCGGATGGTGATGGACCTTGGTATGACGGATTAATCGATGAGTGGGATAAGGAGCATCGTGCTCGTGCCATTGAGAAGGGACAGGTAAGAAGCAAGACTGGGTCAATTTTCGTTATTTCTCATTTGTGTTCTTGTATTGATTATTAAAACATCACTTTATTTGCAGCTTGTAGTTGCTATGCGCATGAGGGGTCATTCCGCTGATGACTTTGATTACGACCCGCGGTATGAGCCTTACATTCGGAGATTGGGTCTTCTCCCATTCGTGTTGCAGTTTAAGCGACGCGCTCCGCCGGTGAACCACGCGGCGCTGACCACACTTGTGGATCGTTGGAGGCCGGAGACTCACTCGTTCCACCTTCCATGTGGGGAGATGACGATGACCCTACATGACATGGCTATGATAAGCGGCCTTCCTATCAACGGACAAGCTGTTACCGGTCGTGTCAACGTGGGTAATTGGCGAGAACGGACTGCCGATTTAATTGGTGTTCAGCCCGAAGACCCTCAGGAAGGCAAGGCCGATACCGCGAGAGTGAGGCATTCTTGGCTAAAACTGGTCAGAGGAAACACCAATCCGTGCCCTCAGGGTGCCAATGACGTGGTTGTGCAGCAGTACGCGCGGGCCTATCTTTGGTATGTACTAACCAAGGTAGTCTTCTCAGATGCAACTGGGAACTCGGCCCTCTGGATGTTCTTGGAGCTACTCAATAACTGGGATACCCAGTATAGCTGGGGTTCGGCCGCACTAGCATATTTGTATCGTCAGGTAAGAGATATTTGCAACCATTTATCTTGCATTTGTCATGCGCCTCCATATCTAACATGTTTGTTTGATTGCAGCTTGACTTGGCGTGTCGGGGGAAGGGAGATACATCCTCATTGTCTGGGTTTGTTTGGAGCCTATCCGTGTGGATGTGGGAGGGGATCCCGGTTGGACGGCCCGATTTCAAGAACCCCCTCATGGCAAACCCACGGGGTAATCATGATGGGTTGCATGATGATGATCCATATCGGCGCCCTACGCTTGCTTACTATTGGGAACAAGTGATAGTCTACACAGGAAGCTCGCATGTGCGATACAAGTGCTATATGAACGAGCTGAACACCTTGACTGCTGAGCAGGTTTTGAGAAGTTCGATGAGATAAAATTTAGTCAAGAATGAAAGTTATGTAGCTAACAATGTATCTCTTTGTTTTGCAGGTATATTGGTTGCCTTATGTGGAAGATCGTGACTTTGATCTTAATGAGATGTGCACGCGTGATAGCCATCTTTGGCGGGCGAGGTGCCCAATGATATGCTTCTTCGCAGTCGAGTGGCACTTTGTAGACCGTGTGTCAAGACAATTTGGAAGAAGACAAGGTATTCCAATTGAGGAGAGCAAGGAGGAAATGCTATCTCTGCATCGGTAAGCAAGCATGCCTTGAGTATGTAGTAGAGCATTGAATAAGTCAATGTTTGCTAATGCTTTGTCCCGTGCATCATTTGTAGGTTCGATCGAAGGAACAATCAGGATATATCAGATTGGGCAAACAAGCACCGTGCGTGGATAGAAATTTGGAATCAAAGAGAGACGTTAGTGCAGTCAGAGAATAGACCTCACAATCAGTCAGCATATCAGAAGTATGAAGTGTGGTATGCGGATCGTTACCGGTTAAAGCTCAAGCCTGGTTGGACTCACGAGGAGTGGTCGGAGTTGGTGTCTGAAGACCCGGAGACTGCAGAAGGTTATCATACCTTCAACACGGCTGTGAGAGACACCAGAGGGGCTCACGTTGACTATGCACCAATGCATGACGAAATGGTAGTCAGTTTGACCTATTCTAACATACTTGCATCATGTTGTCCTCTTTCAAATACATAAGTTTGGTGTGTTCATGAATTGCAGGGCAGAGAGTTGCTTCTGTGCGTCAACGATGCCAATGTTGCACTAAGTCATCCACCTGGTGGTGGATTATCTGAGAGGACTCTTAGGAGCACGATGGAGGTGTGACCAATATATTATAAAAGTATCTTTTCATGGATTATTTATTTGCATCTCATATCATAGCATATTTTGTGTTGTTGCATAAGTTCAAGAAGCAGTTCCATAAGATGGCAGCAATGCTTTCTTGCCATGGTGCTCAGTCCAGTGACGTGTATGCACCTGGTAGCCGTGCCGCCAGAGCTCATAGACGGAGTTATCTTCAGAACGATGAGGACATGGAGGAGGAGGTCCATGAAGAGGAGCCAGCACATCAAGAGGAGCCAACACATCATGAGGAGCATGAGTATGATGCAACACAAAAAGAGGATCATGAGTATGATGTTGATGCTCCACAACCATCACAACCAACACAAGGCATTGCAAGCTCTAGGAAAGGAAAAGCCATAGCTAAGACACCAGGCAAGAAAGGTAGAAAGAAGACATGGAACACACAATTCCATAGTCCGGAGTATCCTCATCAGCTTATCCCAAGAGGAATGCAAAAATATAAGGCCAACATTGAGGCGGAGGAGGAGGCATACAACGAAGAGGAGGAGGAGGCTAGCGAAGAGGAGGAGCCTACACTTGCAGCCTTTGTGAAGAGAGGAAGGAGGAAGTGAGCTTCTTGTTTGGAAGTGCATGAACTAGGTGGCGTTTGTATGCATGAACTTGGTGTCGTGGTAAAAACTTTGTATGCAAGTTTGGTGTGTTTCTTTTTAGGTTGTCTTGAATTTGGTGTGTTATGTATGCACTTGGTGTGTTATGTATGCATGAATTTGTCGTGATCTGTGGACTTGTTGTCGTTTGTATGCAAGTTTTAACCAATGTGCTATCTTCTGTGTTCTATGAACCTGTCATATATTATATATGTGCTATCTTCTTGTGTGAAACAACAAGTCCAATATAATGTTGAAATATACAGGGGACCCAGACGCCAGGGTCCTTGGCGTCTAGCTTGAAGTCAGGGGACCATACGCCACGATCTCTGGCGTCTGGTGGTCGACTGGAAGCAGAAGCAGAGCGTTGGACAGCAGAAACAGGGCACCCAGACGCCATGGTCCCTGGCGTCTGGCCCTGGTGTAGTAGTTTTCCCATTTTGTTCATATTTTGTCCTAGTAGATATTTGTTCTAGTAGTCACAGTATAGTATAGATATTTTGTTCTAGCAAACACCTATAGTATCGAATGACATAGATATTTTGTTCTAGCAAACACCTATAGTATCGAATGACAAACATTAGTGTTCACATAATAGCAAATGACAAACATAGTTATCACATAATCTCAAATTACACAAATAGTCTCGAATGAGAAGTTCGTCACATAATCTCAAATTACACAAATGTCTCGAATGACATAAGTAGTTCATGACCACGATGGTCCACGATAGTTGAAACGACATGAACATCACATATAACTCAGTTTCCTGTAGCAATGCAAGTCAACAACCCTTTTCCATTTCCATTCTTGCAACATTTCTTGAATCTTGTCATCATCAGTTATGTCAACCAATTTTCTTTCCCCGGGGCCATCTGACTGCTTCCTGCTGACGTAGTACACAAAATCATCTTCCTTCAACCCTTGCTTCAACATGAATTTAGTTTTCAACCAATCAAAAGTGAGGTCCACTTCACTAACTTGCACAACACATGGAGACAAGCCTTGGACATGAACAATAGGGCTAAGCACCCACTGAGTACCATTAGCCATCTACAACACACAAATCTCTTAGTACCTAACCTATGATACATTAAACCACGAGGAAAACAAACAAACTAGGGTTTACACAAAACTATGATACATTAAACCAACCAATAAGTGGGGGTGGAGTTGATTTACCTTCTAGTTTCGAAATCCTAAAGATCCAACGGTGAAACTAGACCGATTCTTGAGAGATTTGAGGGGGGTTATGGTACTGGATGAGAGTGAGTGGACGAGAGGGCTAGAGGTGAGAGTGAGTGGAGATGAATGAAAGTAATGACAGGGGTAGAGGTGGAGATGAATGGATGAGAGGGCTAGAGGTGGGCCCAAAAATCTTATCCACACGATATTTGCTCTCTTGATAGGATAGGGACCCAGACGCCAGGGTCTTTGGCGTCTGACTATGCACACTTGCAAAATGCTCTCTGGATCGGGCATCAGACAGATCAGACAGGTGTCTGTTTACCTGTGTGAGCAAAACGAGCCAGACGCCAGGGACCTTGGCGTCTGGGTTTGTACATCTGCACAATGCAGAAAAGCTCTCTGGATAGGGACCCAGACGCCATGGTCCTTGGCGTCTGGGTTTGTACATCTGCACAATGCAGAAAAGCTCTCTGGATATGGACCCATACACCATGGTCCTTGGCGTCTGGGTTTGTACATCTGCACAATGCAGAAAAGCTCTCTGGATAGGGACCCAGACGCCATGGTCCTTGGCGTCTGGGTGTGCACATTTGCAAACTGCCAAAATTCTCTCTGGATAGGGACCCAGACGCCAGGGTTTATGGCGTCTGGGTGTGCACATTTGCAAACTGGAAATTTGCTCTCTGGATAGGGACCCTGGCGTCTGGGTCTCTATCCAGAGAGCATTTTGAAAGTGCTCTCTGGATAGGGAACCAGACGCCAGGGTTTATGGCGTCTGGGTGTGCACATTTGCAAACTGGAAATTTGCTCGCTGGATAGGGACCCAGACGCCAGGGACCCTGGCGTCTGGGTCTCTATCCAGAGAGCATTTTGAAAGTGCTCTCTGGATAGGGAACCAGACACCAGGGTTTATGGCGTCTGGGTGTGCACATTTGCAAACTGGAAATTTGCTCTCTGGATAGGGACCCAGACGCCAGGGACCCTGGCGTTTGGGTCTCTATCCAGAGAGCATTTTGAAAGTGCTCTCTGGATAGGGACCAGACGCCAGGGTTTGTGGCGTCTGGGTGTGCACATTTGCAAACTGGAAATTTGCTCTCTGGATAGGGACCCAGACGCCAGGGACCCTGGCGTCTGGGTCTCTATCCAGAGAGCATTTTGAAAGTGCTCTCTGGATAGGGAACCAGACGCCAGGGTTTATGGCATCTGGGTGTGCACATTTGCAAACTGGAAATTTGCTCAGAGCATTTTGAAAGTGCTTTCTGGATAGGGAACCAGACGCCAGGGTTTATGGCGTCTGTGTGTGCACATTTGCAACTAGGCAAAGTGATCACCTTTAAACTTGTTGCACACATTTTTAAACATTGGAAATCAAAAACAATATGAACAAAGCATAGTTTGCACATAATTTCGAATAGGTTGCACATAAGTAGTTCATGACCACACAAGGTCTCGAATAACAAGTTCACACACGATGTCTCGAATGACATAAGTAGTTCATGACCACACAAGGTCTCGAATAACAAGTTCATACATTAAACAAGTCTCGACAGTTCATCATCGACGCCGGTGCCTTTCCATTTGTCTACTGAGTAGTACGGGGCCACTTTCCCTTCTTGTCACGTGCCTCGTCCTCCTCTCGTGCATCGCGAGCCCTTGCAAGTTTTCTTGCCCTCTCTTCTTGACGAGCCTCCTTCTCTTTGCGTGCCCTCTCTTCCTCATGCTTCTTGCGCTCACGAGCCTCCTTCTCACGATGCTCCCGCTCCAATCCCCATGCATAGGACTCCTCGAATAGGCGCTGCCTCCGTAACCAATCTCGACGTTGGTCCTCTTGGACATCTTTTGGTACCTCGTGATCTATCCAAGTGAAGTACTTGCAAAGTGGAGGAGGGGACTACATATAAACCATGTTTTTGTTAGACATATAAGTGACAACTTGTTGATGTTTTTTGTATGTACACCTAACATACGGGTGGTATGTCATATGCGTTAGTTGGCCTTCGACGATCATGTGCATAGTGCTTGCTCGACCACCACCTCTAGCACTTGTGCTAGCTCGACCACCACCTCTAGCACTTGTACTCCCTCTACGAACACTAGCACCTCTAGCACTTGTGCTCCCTCTATGACCACCACTACCACCTCTGACACTTGTGCTTCCTCGACCACCACCACCGTCACCTCTTCCACCTCGTTCACCATCGGTGCCGCCTCCACGACTTGTTTTTCTTTTCTTGGTTTTCTTATTCTTGCATGTCCGCTCATTGTGTCCCCCTTCACCGCACACCCTACAATTGATAGTGTCAGGAGCCTCCATGAAATGACCGCTACCAAATTGTTTCATGCCAGTGTATCCAGCCAGGTCATCCATATCACCCCTGAACCTCTTAGTTCTCCTTCTACCCTTCGTCTCCACCTTCAGAAGAGGATCTGGCCTAATATGAGGGCCATGGTACTCAGGCCACTGTGATTGGTCCAAGAAAGGGCGAAATCTTGGCGCCCATGTCAACCTAGTAGCTTCCACATGGAACTCTTGCATCCGCGCAGTTTTTCCATCACAAACATGTATGTTTCTCGCCTTCGCCGCCGTTATCAAATGCGAGCATGGCCTATGATACTTACTAGGCCTCTCGCGCTGGCACCACCGAGTCTTCAGTTTCACCTCAAATGCAGCACCACCATATTGTCTACCATCTCGTGTTGTGCCACCTGGCTCATCAATTTGATAGATCATTTCAATTCTATCGAATATGATAACTTGTTGCCGTGAAGACTTGCTTGCTTGTAACTGCAACCATTCATCAACCTTTTCCGGATAATCCTTTTTTTCACCTATCCATTTTGCAGTCTCTTCAGAATGCCTCTAAAAGTACTCATTAAGCTTGAAGAAGGTGTACTCCACTATTGCAGTCACCGGCAATGCACGAGCACCCTTCAAAACATTGTTGAAACATTCTACCAGATTGCTCATCATGTCGCCATATCGCCAACCACCATCGTCATGAGCGCGTGCCCACTTGTGCTTCTTGCTCAAATTCCTAGTTAAGAACTCTTTTCCCCCTTCGTTCACCGCTGCAAAGAGTTTGTTGTACCGAGCATCGAAACCTTGGGTGGTGAAGGCCACACATACATGGGTAAGGTCTTTGCTGAGCTCCTTGCTCTTACATGCCCGGTAAAAGTTGGCCACGAAATGCCTCATGCACCATCTGTGGTGAAGCTTTGGAAATCCTGGAATAACAATGTCCATTGCCTTGAGTATGCCATTATGCCGGTGCGATATGATGCATACCTCCCTAGCCCCAATCACGTTGTGCCTAACATGACCCATGAACCACTCCCAGTTGTCTTGGTGCTCGGAAGGCACCAAAGCAAATGCACACGGCAACACGTTGTCGTTTGATGAGTGCGCCATTGCTACCATTAGTGTGCCCTTGTATCTACCGGTCAAGAACGTGCCATCTATAGACAAGACCGGACGACAATGCTGAAACGCCTACACATTGTCCATAACTCTAGAAGGCACGGTGGAACACTCCCTCATGATCCTCGACCACATGAAACATGCCCGGGTTCCTATGTGCAATCGCGGCCAACAACCTTGGGAGCTGGTTGTATGCTTCTTCATAACCACCATACAACATTCTAATAGCATTTGCCTTTGCCTTCCATGCCTTCCCATACTTGACTTCATAACCAAATTGTTTTTTCACCGTCCGCATGAGAAACCTCACTTTCACAGTGGGATCAAAGCCTATGTCTTTCATCCATTTGTATCTGAGATACTCAGATGTGAGTTGACGGTGTGTCTTTCTAAGTCGTTTAGATGGAGGTTTGCATAATGTGTATCTATCCGTACCGTAATATTTTGGAATATTATGAATTAGATAAATTTACATGCTTTCTCATTCCATTCGCGAGGAGTTGGATGAGAAGAAACTCTCATGTCCAGTTTTGCAGTAGAGATGGAACTAAGAAAGAGCCTCTATAACTCGAGAAAATGCCATGAGTGAGACTCTAGGACTTTCAGCGTTCATCCTATTTATGATAAAGCGTGTACTGATGTAGTCGACGAGCATCCCATGCTAGAGCATAAGAGGTTCTCAAATTGATAGAGAAAGCACCGTAAAGATCAATTAGTGAGCGACTGGGTCGATACAACTAAAAAAAACTGCTTACTTATCCCATGATATGGGGCAAAATTTAGGAATCCGCTTATGTAATAGAGCCGATCCACTAAGGGATTAAGCAGCGGTGTAGTATCAGATCCCAAAGATAGTAAGTTCTTTTTTCTTTCTTGTCTTACTGCGGCTGCTGGCACAGAGTTAGCCGATGCTTATTCCTCAGATACCGTCATTGTTTCTTCTTCGAGAAAAGAAGTTGACGACCCGTAGGCCTTCCACCTCCACGCGGCATTGCTCCGTCAGGCTTTCGCCCATTGCGAGAAATTCAATTCCATGATCAGTACTGTTTTACCTACTCCAGCCCCCCCCCCCCCAAATAGTCCTATTTTTCCTCCACGTCGATAAGGAGCTAAAAGATCGACGACCTTAATACCTATTTCAAAGATGGATAATTTCGCTGGGCGTGGATGTTCTTATTTGGACATCTTGTTTGGGCTACTGGATTTATGTTCTTAATTTCCTGGCGGGGGTATTGGCAGGAATTAATTGGACTTTAGCATGGGCTCATGAACGCACACCTTTAGCTAATTTATTTCGCTGGAGAGATAAGCTATGAGTGGCAACACAACTTTTTAACACCCATTCTTCGGTTTCTTTAAGCTTTCTTGCACGAACCTTCCATGGGCATCCTTCTTGCTCACACACCACGGTGTAATGCAACTTCATGTCGGAGTGCTCAACATAAAATGGCCTATGGTTTCGAATGGCATAGTCAGCCAACCAAAACTTCAGCATAGGCAAGCTCAGAAACTTTACTCCTTTCTTCAAATAAGCATTCTCGTCCTCATTCTCCACCCTTGGTTCTCCTGGATCCGGGCATGGTGTTGGCTCAATCGCCGTCATTCTCATTCCACCGTCAACAACAGCTTTATGGGCAAGGCTCAGATTTTTAAACAAGTGAGTTTTTTTGTAAGCCCGTCAGCTCAAAGTGGATTTGGTTCTCGTCCTTTGTGAATCCATCCTCGTCCAACTGTTCAACTGGACCCTCGTCATCCGAGTCATACGCATATTGACGCCTAAAAGGCAAGTCACGATCCATGTCCTTTTGCGCTATGTACGCATCCAAGTCACCAACATCATTACCATGAAACCCTTCCTCTTGCTCTTCGTCGTCATCATAAGCATCTTCATCCTCTTGAATTACTCCGTCACTAGCAATCACCTCAACTTCATTTGCTTGGCTAGTTGGTGGTTGGCTAGAAGCATTGGGGGCATACAACTCAACCTCATTTGCTTTCATAGATGGTACACGGGGACGTGGTGGGGGATAAACATTGGGGGCATCAACCACAACCCTATGCTCAACAAGTGGCACCATTGTCCTCTCGCTCATGTCATCCATTGGGGAAGAGACATGCCGGTTCAAATCAAAGGTAAACTGAGGAGATTCAACCTTGGTGGCAAACAATTCAAGTGACTTGTCTTCCGATTGGGATACTTTTTCCTTGTATACATCCCAATGCAAATCCGAGGTGATAGGCATACTTTTCAAGCGAGATTTGGCTCCAACTCCAACATCATACCTTCCTATTAATTTAACATCAACATTGGTGTCCATCCACTTCAAGACTTGTCTCACTTGTGCAACAACATCCTCATAGCTAGGGCTTGTATCAGAAACCAATGGTTCCTCACCCGTGTCAGCATTGTTACTCAAGAATGCCTCCTTGTCCATGTAATGAACATTAACAAGTCTCTCCATCTAAAAATAATATGAATGCATTTAAGACTTCAATGAGAATTGGTGTTTATCCAAATACATCTTATTATATCCAAATCATTTCAACACTAAATTATTGGTGATGTCCACAAAAGTATCACTAATTAACACACACTAAGCAAAGTTAACCCTAATCACTAACTAACCCTAACCCCCAATCTTTCTACTCAACAAGCATATATTCCTACTACACACCATGCATAGCCCTATATTATCAAAGTTAACCAAGCCATTCACACTAACATAAGGGAGAAAACATGAACTAGGGTTCCACCAACATGTATAAAATGCAACCAAAATAACAAGATTTAACAAAAAATAATTGGATGATTTGGGGGAGATTAACAAGAGCAACAAAGTGATGGAAAGATCCGCCTAAGGGATGTACCTTTTGGAGAGGATTTGAGGGGGAGCTTGAGGGGTAGGAGAGAGTATGAGAGCTCCAAGTGTTCTTTAAGCTCGGGTTGAGGATTGGGAAAAGTGTGTGGGGTGGGTCCCACACACTCTCCTGTGGGTTATCTAGTTACCAAGGCCAGACGCCAGGGACCCTGGCGTCTGGCCCCTTTGCCACGTCAGCAGGTCAACGGGCAGTGCGGGCCAGGGGCCAGACGCCAGGGATGTTGGCGTCACCCAAAAAGGTCAGAAACGAATTTTTTTTACAACCGAGGTCAGTTCAAGAATTTGTTAGCACAAAAGGTCAAAACAGTGATTTTGTCCGCATGCAGCACAAACGGTTGCCTCCCCTGACAGGCTGACACACACTCTCTCTTTTTTTTCTAAGCCAGGAGCACCGAGCATGTGACACTGTTGGCACTGCGCATGATCTGTCAACATGCATGTCGGCCACAACTGTGCCAGGAGATTAGTGAGAGTCAAACATCTGATTTGAGCACATGCATCCTGCAGATGCACTGTTGACATGTCAGTGTCTTGCACATATCTCAATGAAACTCAATGGCCTAGATAGGATGTCCCATGAAGCTCGAGCTATATAAAACCACTCTCATTTCTGGCCATCCAATTCGGTGTTGTTTACGAATGCACCGGGGTAGACAGCGCGCACCGTGGCATTTTTGAGGTGGATCTTCTCAACGAGGAATTGACCGCCGTCACCCAGCCGCAGCCGCGGTGGGTCCTGGGTTTTGTCGCAGGTGAGGTTGAACTCTGGATGATAGCAACCGGCCGCCGAGCCCATGCCTGTGATGCCGAACGGGAACGGTAGGTGCACGCCGCCGCAGAACCTCGTGCAGTTTCCTGCATGAGCAGACACAATTTCCACACATTTATAACAGTATAAAGAATGAGTTTGACTGGCCTTTTTCTAGGACATACAACTTGTATTTTCGTATAGAGCAATTAAATTCCATATCAGCCGTGTACATGTATGTTTTAGAAGAGTTGAAGTGTTTGTTTACCTGCGTGGGTATCAGTATGATTGACGCATCCACCGGGCATGGCAGCGTTAGCGTGGTATCCTGGATGGCACCGGCACATGGGCGTTCCTTCGGCGACGATGCATTCACCGTAGCACTGTCCACACTTGTTGATAACTGCATACACGTTACCATCAGTTAGTTAACTAGATGATGCCCCGCGTGTTGCTGCGGAATCTTGCTAGAAGAAACGCGTAAAAAGTTGCTAAAATATGTAACTAATGAAAAGAAGATATAATCTAAAAATAAAATAAATATGAAGCGTACAAAGAAATTGAATTGCGGCCAAAAGAATGGCATATCTAACAAAAATTTGAAGGGTGAACTGCATATATTGATATGCTGCAATCGCCCAACACATATATTGTCAATAAAAAAATCTAATGCAAAAAATAACTTGTGAATAATTAACATGCATGATTTTATGATGTGGCAAAGTTGCATGCATAGAGTAATTCAATAAATAGTGATTTATGATTTGCATTCATGACTTGCTTATGTGGCATGGTTGCATGGCTAGGAAAAATAAGTAGTTTGTTATACCTATTTAGGAATAGAAGATTAGCTAGGGGAGAGGAGACAGACACGGTTAGTTACTTTAGCCTATATAAATGGTAAGTATGTATAGTACATACATTAAGCAAATGTTTGCTGCCCTCAGTTCATATACAACATTTCTCAAAAGGTGGGTGTGCATGTGTGTATGTGAGCATTTGCATCGGTATTATGTTTCTCAAAAGAATTAAAGACATTCATGCATATATGTGAGCGGCTACGCCTATACCGTTTTCCACCAAAGAATCTTCAAAGAAAATCTGAAAGTAGTGGTTCATTTTGTAATACAAGAAGATATGCCCATGATGAAGTAGAGAGGTAGCAAGGCTAGTCAAAAGGAGCGAGATTTGTTTTGACTTTGCACTATTTATACATATATGATGCTATTGATTTCACACTTCAATTTCCACACAAATATGTGAGTACATGTTAGAAAAGTTTATGTGAAAATTGTTCATGGCAAAGCAAATCGATCGTAAAATTTTTATCGACCAAATGGATGAAGTTTTTCTAACAATTAGCAGATGGCCCTTGAGATGTGAGAACATTTCTCCTTTAGGGTCCCTTTGGTCGCGCTATTGTAAATGCATAATAAAAACAGTCAAATCAAACTCAAACCGCATCAAGAGGTATAATAAAGCCTTTAGACCCAAACAAGTTTGGGTAGGCTAGAGGTGAAACCCATAAGATCTCGCGACCAACTCATGGTTCTCGCACGTGAATAGCAAGCTTCCATGCGCCCCTGCCCATTGGCTAGTTCTTTGGTGATATCTTTTGGATTTCATCTCCATAAGACCGGCTGAGTTTTGAAGTTGGCTTGACAAACCTATCATAACCCTCCTTCTTTACCCGTGCATGGGATCGGCTATGTTGAGGCAACATAAGCGGAGTTTTAATCTTATTCTTTGTGGGTGGAAATTTTAGAAAGGGGTCAATGTGCATTATAAATTCCTACTCCCATTCTATAAATTTTCATAAGACGTTAGGTCACTAAAGTACTGTGCAACTTGGATCTAAGGAAATTGTAGTACCTTTATGGGCTCCATTTGTACGGACCAGAAGTTGAATATAGTACCACCAAATGATATTCCTATTACTATTTGACGGATATTCCTATTTTGTGATACAAACTAATAAGGTTCTATAGCAACCACGAATATTGTCTTATCTAAGATATCATATGCACACTTAACATATTTAGTCATATTTAATTTGTGGATGAATGGTTATTATGTCACTTATAAAGAGCGTGTGCTCATGGCTGCCAAGCTCCGGGGAGGTAGGTATTAAAAAAAATCATATTTCAAAGTTTAAAAAAAATTCAAATACTTCCAAGAAAACTCCCATGTGTTCAGTACAGATATGTAAATATTTTAAAAAAATATTGTGATTTGTTGTTTGGGAGAAAACATTGTGATTTGTATGTTACACAGAAAAAACGAACTTTCGGCCTAACAACAAAATGAATTTGGCCCATTTTGAAATACGTATTTGTCTTTTTTAACGTATGAAAGTATATTGTTATAAAAAGATTACACCTACATAGTATGCATGCGTATGTGTATTCATGATTTTTTTTCTAGTTTCTTGTGATGTAGATACCAATTTTAATACCAGATTACCTGGAGCCCGACCTCCATTAGCCCATTTTGATTTATAAAGTATTACATTAATGACCATATGTGTATTTTTTCAAGTTAATAAAACTAATATACAAATTTTGTGAGCTAGCCTATAGTTTCGATGCGATGTGAGATAAGAAAGATAATTTCCATATTGTTAGCCGCTTGTGTCCAAATAAAGATGAAGGATCTTGTGAAGCAACACCATGACGATGGTTATGTCATCTTAGGAAAATAGAAATAATGTATTCCAGCTTGCGAGTTTGAAGTACATAATGATTTCGATATGGTCATTATCTCCACGACGCAAAGATTAACCTCTATTTGTTCATGCACATCTTTCAAAACGTAAAAGATAAAGGCACAAATGAACAAATATTTTTCGATGCATATTATTCTATTTTCATTGGTTCAACATTATATTTTTTTATGTTGATACCCTAAGTTAGATCAGTTTGAGTCCAAGTTTTCAAAGGCTTCTATTTTGCAAAAGAGGAAATGTTTTTTTAGTTCGAATAAATATATCCCTTTTATCCCCTCCTCATAACGATTTTGTAGAACGGCATCTATTTTGAATCACATATAACATTTTATTTTTAGGCTATAGCATATGTCTTATGAGGCACATCCAGATATACATAGTTTGACTTGGACATGCGTCTTAATAAGACACATTCCAAGTTGAACAAAAATACTGGCAATCAACTCTGCAAGCACGTCTGTATTAGACACAAACTACATCGGCACAGGACCCACAGTACTTGATTACATGATTATATGCTGGTACTAATCTCTTGCTAGATTCTAGCCATTAATTTCATAAAAAATCATAAAAAATTTAACTAAATTTTTTGCATGATTTTGATCATGTACGCAACTTCACCACTTCCTGTGTGGATATGTCAATATACCCTATTGGAGTGAACGTACGTAGTGACTTGGAGAAAAGGATGTAACCAAAATAGTAAATTCTAGGTATAGATCATCGATGCATATAGAGTAAATGACAAAAAATTAGCTCATTGGTCATGATGCATGCCTTCACCGAAAAACATTGTCACATAGGTTGCAATACAATTTAAGTACAATTATGACAGGCTAACAGATCTATCGATTGTGCTTCACTAGTGTAATAAGTCCTGTTTTCAGGATTCTCTATCTTATTTTTAACAAATTAACCAGCAATGTAATATAGAGAACGGAGTCTTCCATCAAAAAGAGAATAGAATTAAAAACTCTAGTACAAACTGGGCAACATGTATTCTTTTCCTATATTTGGAGTTTTCGACAGACACCAATATTAATTATTAAGATCAAATGTTAGATGTGTTGTCTTTGCATACATAATAATAGTCCAACGTAGAAGATCAAAATTTGAGCCATTAGAGAGATGGTGGCTTGCTTGTAGATAGTTTAGTACGCTACTTGTATACTATATTAAGTCAATATAAGATTACCGGCCAAATGCACATGACATTGATCAGTATATTAATATCCAAAAGATGAATGGACGGGTATTTGCTTTGTAGTATGCAACTTTAGAGCAGTTCAAATATATTATTCACAACGGCTAAAAAAAATCCATAGTTAAGACATATTCTTCAAAATATTAAATTAAATTTGGATATAACATATCGAGGTTTGTTAAAATTAGCTCCAAACCTCTAAACTTCATTAGGTTCTGTGTATGTTGTGGTGTTTGCTTCCATTTATGTATCTATGTTGTATCTAGTATTTTGTGTTTTAAATGAATTCTTTTTCAAGCTAATTGATAAGGAAATTAAGTTGATAAAGGATTAAGTTTTCTTTAGGGGATGATAAAGGATTAAGTGTGTCATACATAGATAGTGAAACTATGGTGCTAACCCGTGATCGGCCTCGCGTTGGCCAGACTGGGTCACATGTGAGGTTTGGTAGATTGGCTTAGATTCAAATCGGAGCCATTAAAATTTAATTAATTATGTGGGACCCATAGTTGCTGGCCAGAACTTCTTCAAAAAATTATGCCATTCTCTCTATTTTTAATTTGGATTGTTCTTTAGTATAGTACAATAAAACAGATAGATAGATACCCCCCAATTAAAATATACATAGATTGCCGGCAAAAGAGAAAAAAAACTATTGTGAACCCCTGATTGGTTTCTTAAGTAGTCGTGTGCTATTACTACAAGAGTATTGCTTAGTCCTTCCTAAATGTAGAGTCCTCAAATTTGAAGGCTAAATTTGACTACCAAAATATGGGTTATATGCCAAAATATATGTTATTGGACGCAATAAAGTAATTATGGCATGTAAGTTGTATTTACTAGTCAAATTTGTGGACCCTAAGTAATAAAAAATTTACTAGGAAGGATAGAATATTTAGCAGTGTTGTGATATTAGTGAATCATGTTATCAATCAATCGAGATAGATATAACTGCAAAAATGAAGGAAATAATGAATGAAGGAAACATAAATTTAACAAACTAACCTTGGCAACCGCCGGGGAGGTAGGCGTTGCCTGTGTGATTTGAATCGCAGGAGCATGCATATGAATCTGCGCTGATGTTGTTGCAGACGCTGTGGTCACTCTTGCATATGTTGTTGGAGCAGCTGCCGCTGATCTCATAGTGCAGATAAACGGGAGCATCCAGTGTTGTAGTAGCAACAGGGGAGATGGAGTAGCTGTAGAGCCAATAGTCGAACCAGCTGTACTTGGCCACGAACGCCCGAGAGGGGACTTGCGCCCGATCCGCGCTCTTGTTCCCACCAATCCAGCTGAGATCTACGCCGTAGTGCACTGTGGCAGCTGCTTCGTCGTGTTCGTCAACGATGATGGGATCAATGCAGTGGCCGCCCGGACTGTAGCGTCCCTGGCTGAACCGGGGGCCTTTGGTGATGGCGCTGCAGAAGGAGAAGCAGCCGCTAACGATGGCAGTGGCATTGCCCTTCTTCGTGCTCCTCCGCAGCAGGGTCGACCACACGTTGCAGCCGATGAGGACGAGCTCGTTGGCCCCGGCGAGCCTGAAAGGTCCTCTCAGGCTTATGTCGTCGGACCCGCTAGTGCTTATGTCGACTTTGCGGACCACCTCCACAATGGACACTACGTCATCGATGTACTTGACCTGGAGACGCTGATCTTCGCCGGGGAGGAGGAGGAGGAGCCGTGGGGGGTTGTTGCTGTGGTCGCAGGTGAGGTTGAACCCCGGCTGATTCAGGTAGCAGCTGGAGTCCGGGCCAATGCCGAACGGTTACGGCACCTCCACGCCGCCGCACGTCATCACGCAGCCGGGCATCCCGATCATGGGACTCGCTGCTGCTCCGGCAGCCAACACCAGAGTACTACTACTAGTGCCATTACTGAAACCATGACATGAGCGCTACTGATCTGATCTCCGGCTATCCTATCTGTGTGACTAGCTAGCTCACAGCACAACAGGCAGCACCCATGGACCAAGCTTATGAGGACGCCAGCTAGCCAGCTCCAAGTTAGCTAGAGTAACAGGGTCGACATCGATCTCATTCTCACCTACCACGTGCTCCCTCGCTTAGTTAAAACCTTGGTTATCATCCCTCAGGCAGCTTTACATCACATGTAGTTGCTTAAACTATGGTCGATTGCAGCTTTCTCACCACTAGCTTTGAACACTGGACTGGACTGGAGTAGTAGCTGGAGTGCTTGCAGTGACACTAGCTCCGTCCCTATCGATGAGCAAAAACAAATTTATTACCGTTGCAGCTCAAGATTCCCCACTGGCACCCAGCGCTCGCTGCACGCCGGCCGGAGCCACCAGTCCCCGTAGAAATAGAAAATCCTTCGTCCCGTTCCTGTCAGAGATCACACACGCAAAGGGTAATTAGACAAAGCAGGCAATTAGATAGCCGCGTGATATCAATTTCAAGGTATGAGATTGCTAATCAGACCTGTCGCCGTACCGCGTGATATCGATGTGTATAGAATTATAGGTCCTACATGCTAACATAAATTAAACAGATTAACCCTGCCCGGCCTGGTCAGATCTGAAATTTTAGCGGCCTCAAATATTTATGAGTTCCTCCAAAATGGGCTGATCAATCTGTAGGATAATTTAGCGGTCTTGAAAATTCAGGAATTTCTTCAGTGTTGGACGATTAATCTGGAGGATTGAACCATAATACCATATATATGTGGATTTTCCTATACATTTCTCTGCACTAAGTTTCAATTATTTTTTCATCCACTCAAACTTCTTGAAAAGAACCATTTGTTTTTCTGTGACGCAATCGAACAAACCAAAATCATGTAGGATTTAAATGAGCATGCAAGCCTAAGTTTTCCTGTTTATGCATTTTGAGAAGGATGGCTGGGAGGATCATCAAGGTGTGGCGTCTCTACCTCCCTGTTCAGCATCGGTGCTATGGCCAGGCGATGGTGATAGAAGCACCATTGAAGCAAATTTGGAATCAAGAGAGTTTTCAGTTTTCACTACTGGGAGGAGGTAACTTCATTGTTGTGATCGGGTGCATAATCTTTTGGTTAGATCCGGGCAAGGAAGATATAGGAAGCTCTTGATTTAGCAAGAAGACCACTGAAAGCAAATTTGTTAGATATTACTCCGTCTGTTTCTAAATATAAGTCATCTTAGAGATTTCAATACAAATTACATACAGATGTATATAGACATATTTTAGAGTGTAGATTCACTCATTTCGCTCCGTATGTAGCCCCTTATTGCATTCTCTAAAAAGACTTATATCTAGGAACGGAGGGAGTACACGTTAGATGGAGATAAGAGGTATACATTCAACTCGTCTCATAGTTGGTATCACTACTGGAGAGACTTAATCTAGGTCATTCTTGCTTCTTTGTCATCACAAGCACTACACAATGGAATTATGGGGGGTGTTGTCTTGATTACATGGTTGTCTATGTGCTTTGGCATATTTGAAAATAATACGATAGAAACATTTTAAAGGGAAAAAAGGCAATACTAGTCATAGTTGGATTAGTGAGCGATGGCATTAGCCTCCTGTTGAAGACTAGGGGAAGTTTGCCTCTATGCCTACACAGTTACGAGTGGAGATTCTGTCCATAAGAGTTTTCTTTTGTTCTCTTCACAATCTTATTGAAATATACTGCCCATCCTTCTTTGTAATCACCCTTCTTTGTCAGAATATAAGCTTTCGTGTTAACTGGTTAGGTGCATCAATTATTCAGTTCAATATGGTACCAGAGCAAGAGGAATTGAATTCAATACCAAGCTAATGAGTGAGAGGGGATTTTGAAATATATGGTTCATCCTTCTCCATGAGTTTAAATCTTTTGGATGAACTGGTAGAATGTAGTCGGTTGAAAAGTCTATCTGCCACGGTACATTGTTTTTTCCGTTCTTAATGAAAAAGCAAAACTAGGTCCTGTTAGGTGCAAATAAAAGGAAGCCTGGGAACTTTAGGATGCCATAGGACATATTCAAATCAAATGGCAGCCATGGTGAACACGTTTGCATGGTCTTCCTTCTGAAACTAGAAACTTGTGCACGGAAGTTCTTGGTTTCTTCGACCTAGGTCAGCAAGCATATGTAGTAGGTATATATATGGCTGGCCAACCTTGATGCATCGGCGTGAATGCATGCTGGTCAGCGTACACACTACTACATGTATCACCTTGTCTGCAGTGAGGTCAAATACTGCTGTTGGAAACATGAGTGAAGATGGCCGTAAGTGGCACTGGACTATTCGCCAGCAGCAGCTCAACAACACATGATATTAATCGTATGTATGTTCTTTTTTTCTGACACAGTGCAAGTATATATGTATGCTTTGGGAAAAGAAAACATGTATACTGAACTTTTTACTCCTAAGCAACACAAGGAGAAAGACTTACCAACTTGCATCTGCTTTTTGTTTTCTGTTGACTCTATTTGGCTTTGGCTAATGTTTTCTGGGCTGTGTGAATACCTCGGACACCAACTACTGACGTTAACATCCACGGTCAGATGAACTGAGTTTTCTTTTAGGCGTCCTTTGAAACTTTCCAGCAAAACATCACCTGGAAAGCACAAGCATGAGCATGCAATTCAGCAAAGAGATTGGGCCATACATGTTATTGAAGATATGGACCAAACTGGCAATATTCAGAAACATCATATTTTTGCATCCTTGCTATGAATCCACAAACTTGCCTGAAGACTAAATAAGTAACAGAATTTGGTTTCTGTGAGGCCGCAACTCTAATGCAGAAAAAAATGTTCTATGCTATGAATCCATAAATTTGATCCAAAGCCGTCACTTCCACTGCCCAAATTCAGAGTATCAACAACAGAGTACCTTGCATTGGACCCAGTAGATAGTGTCCGATTCACCGTCGGCAGCAAACTAATTAGGCATTTCCATTTAGTTTGTTATCCTGGGGATCAGATTCTATTCTATTACTGATGTTACAAGGATTTCATAGTACCGAGAGACATGGATGAAGCAATACAGAAGTAGTTCAAGCAGTACCGAGAGTCCCCAGCGTGCGCAGATCTAACCCGTCGGCGAGGTGGGGGCGGCCGGCGGTCTCCGCCCGCTTCTCGGCCAGCATCTTCATGCTGAGGAGAAAATCCTGCACCGCCAGCACCATCGAACTGATCATAAGGAAGGTGAAAGCAACAGGAGGAAGAAACTAAGAGATAAGAGGAGGGAGGGGGCGTCACGGACGAGCTCGCGCTCGGAGAGGGCCGCTATCCACCGGCACTCACCGGTGTCACTACTCTCCGCCGCCGCCAGTGGTGGGTTTTCGCCGGCGGCGGGCGCCATGAGAAAAGAGAGAGGGCAGAGAACACTGGTCTGTGAGCTTCGATGGGCCCAATTTGAGTCGCTCACAAGACCACGAGGCCCATCTAGAAAGTGTTAAACCGGACATGAATGATGCTAGGAAAAAAAGTCGAAGAACCGATTAAAAAGGATCAGTAGGCCGGCCGAGGAACTAACTAGAGGTTATTCCTATCAGGTGACACGTGTGGTAAGCAATTCAAACAATTAAAAAAACACTGAAGGTTATTCCTCGCCGAGTGCACTTTGGTTGCCTAGGAGCATGTCAGAGGTGTGTCCAGCCTCCGTCAAATGTTGTTTGCTGGGGATTTCGTTTTCGCCGAAAAAGGGGTTTTTCCCGCTTTGTATACAAAGCAACCAACCGAATCATACATGGGTAGGTGTTGGGCAGAAGCAGTACAGTCACACCCAAAAAAAACGACAGAGAAAAGCAAAAGAAACTAATGCCGACAACAGCGGATCAACAAAAACGAAAAAGCCTTACGATCGCAACGCCCACCAGGATCTTCCACTAGACTTCAAGACTCCGAAGCGCCGGCACCTACCAACCTCCAAGAAGGATCGCGACGATGACGACGCTGCTGCCAAGGGTTTCCCCCGTACACGACGAGGCGAGAGGAAGGGTAGCCTCGACGCCCTCCCGGAAGGTCAGGTGGCACCCACAGGCGCCACCGCGACGGTGTTGGCCATGCCGACAGGGGTTTCCCCCAATCCCAACCCGCACCTCGGGCGCCCCGGAGCCTGCCACCAAACCAACCACCACTTTGCGCCAACGCGGTCATGAGGCCCCCACCCCGTCTCACCACGGCACCGCGAAGTGAGGACAGCATGACGAAGAATCAGAGCCGGGACTAGGGCATCAGCACCGTCGGCACGCGGGAGGGCCCCACCTCCACTGTTTGCGACGGTAGCTGTCCGGACGCAATAGCAGGAGCACACCAGGCCCGTGGGCCTACAGGCCCGGCCGAGCCCTCGTGGGCCCGTAAAGCTCCCGCCTTCGCGCTGCTGCCGGCGCGCCGTCGGTGCCGCCGCCCCAAATCCGAGCCGCTCCTCCTCCTCACCGCGCCGCAGACAACGAAGCCACGCCCGGGGACCGGCCCGCTAGGACCCAGATGGGGCCCTAAGGGCCCAGATCTGGGCCGGGGACGCGCCGCCGGCCAACTTGCACCAGACCGCCCCGCCGCCAAAGGACGACGCCACCACCGCGACGGGCCGCAGCCAGCCGTCACCAGGCCGCCGGGCCGCCGTCAGCCGAAGGACACCCGCCGCCAGCCCTAGCCCCAGGTCAGGAGGTGCGCGCGCGGGGTGAGGAACGACCCGCCGCCGCCAACCCGCCCGGCCAGATCCGGGAGCTCCGTCGGCGGCGGCGCGGGGGGGGGGGGGGTGGGGAGGGCACGGGGAAGGGGGGAGGAGAGGAGAGCGGGGGAGCCGCCCCGGCCGCCCCCCAGGGAGGCGGCGCGGGCGCGGGGTCGGGGGAGGGAGGGGAGATTACCTGGAAGGTCCACTTTTACAAGTAAGTTTCCGATGCCTCTACAAATCGGGGATTTCGTTTTTGTTTTCTGTAAATGTTCTCGGTTATAGATAGGTTTAATTTTTGTTTTTTTGGTTTTCGTAAAGTTTTTCCTTTGTTTTGGAGGGAAAATATTTTTTCAACTGTTTTGCGTGGGAAAATTTGTGTTTTCATGAGGAGCACAAATTTGCATTTTATGGAGGCACAATTTTGCTTCTGGTGAAGGCACAAATTTAATTTAGCTAGAAACACAATTATGCTTCTTGGACAACAACAACAACAAAGCCTTTAGTCATAAACAAATCAGGGTAGACTAGAGTTAAAACTTATAGGATCTCACAACCAACTCATTATTCTAGCACATGGATAGCAAGATACGAACCATGGTCTCGCTATATAGTGTACCTAGCGCCAATTGCCAGCTCACCTAGTTCCCAATTTTGCTAAGTAGATTGAAGTCAGCCTTTTTTACCTTTTTTACTAGGGTCATTTACATTTGTGCCCCTAACTTGATCCCACTACACAGATTTGCCCCTAATTTTAAAGGGTGCTCAAATTTACCAATCTGCCGTTAGGTGTCCATATAGAAATGCCCTTCTGCACCGTTACCGTCCAGTCAAAGGACTTTGACCGTCTCGAAAAGAATAGCAAAAAAGAATCAAAAAAATCTGAAATTTTGTGGGATCAAAGATACTTAGGTGCGCAAGGTGCCATGCAAATTTCCGTGATGTACACATACCAGGAGCTCATGGCAAAGAAAAAACAGTAAATCTGTACGCATGTGAACTGTAAATTACAAAAATAAGCAAGAAAGTTAAAGAAAATATGAAAAAAATGGCATACAAGATGATGGGTTGCCAAGGTGTGTGCAAAATTCTGTTATCAAATGGCATGCAAGGAGCCCTAGCAAAAAAATATAGTGTATTTTTTCTAAGTTTTTTCTAGACATATTTTTTTTCTGCACGAGCTCCTACAATGTCCAAAGACAACAAAAATGTGCACACCGCTTGCGCGCCCGAGCATCTTGGATGCCAAAAAATATACTTTTTTGAATTTACTTGCTATTTTCTTGAATTTACTGTCCACAGGCGTACAAATTTACTATTTTTCCTTTGTCATGAGCTCTTAGAGTGTCCAAACAACACGAAAATTTGCATGTGCCTTGCGCACTTGAGTACCTTCGATCCCACAAAATTTCTGATTTTTTTACCATTTTTTCGAGAAGGTCAAAGTCCTCTGAACGGACGGTAACGGCGCAAAAGGGCATATCTCACTAGTAGAAAAAGGCCCATTTGTCCCGGTTTGAGAGGCTCATTTGTTCCCGTTCTGGAACCGGGACTAATGGGTCGGTACTAAAGCCCAATACCTTTAGTCCCGGTTCGCTACGAACGAGGACTAAAGGGGTTCCATGTGGCCACTGCGGCCTGCCCAGGTAGGAGGGCCTTTTGTCCCGGTTGGTAGCACCAACCGGGACCAAAAGGAATCCACGCGTCAGCAGTTCAGGGGCTGGGGTTTTTGTTTTTTTTAAGGGGGGTGTGGGGGGTTTTGGGGGTTTTGTAGGGTTAATTTAGGGGTTTCATATATTGTGGTAGATAGCTAATGGAGAGAATTGTCCTCTCTTATCTTTGTGCTTGGTCGACGCTACGTATACTATATGTATAGAGAGAACTCGCGACACGCTAGCTAGTAAGGAAATGAAGGAAACCATTAAGTACATAAGATCGTCATGAACATATACCACTAGTAGAAAAGGGGGCAATGGCCCAGGGCAGATCAGCCCATTAGTTCCGGTTCAATCCAGAACCGGGACCAATGGGGGTATTTGCCCCGGTTCGTGAGCCCAGGGGGCCGGTCGGGCCTCGTGGGCCATTGGTCCCGGTTCGTCCGGACCTTTTGATCCCGGTTGGTGGGACGAACTGGGACCAATGGGCCTCGCTCCTGGCCCACCACCATTGATCCCGGTTCGTTGCTTGAATCGGGACCAAAGGCTGCCCTTTAGTCCCGGTTGATGCCACCAACCGGGACCAATGGTGGTGCCTATATATACCCCCTCGCGCAAGAGCAGAGCACATTGCTCTGTTTTTTCCTGGCCGAGGGGGAGAGGGCTTGGTGGTGCTCTAGCTCACCTCCTATGGACACAAGGTGTTCGATGGAATGCCCGAGCCACACTACTTAAGGTTTCTCCTCTCCAAGCTCGACCGCCAAGCTCCATTTTCCTCAATATTTTTTTAGGTTTAGCGGTCCGTCACGCCCCATCCCCGTCTTCACTGTCGTCGATCACCCGCGCCGATCTCATCGCCGGCACCACCGTGGTGAGCCTCTTGTTCTTATCTTCTTTCTGAAAGGAAAATATTCTTACTTGTATGTTTAGATAGATACTTGTATTATTTTCTTACTTTTATTATTGCATCTTATATAGTGCGATGGTTTTGGTATCCGCCCCTTTGGCCCTCGTCCTGTCTATGATTCGGATGTGGTATATATTATCTTTTCATAACTATTGGTTCATTTATTGTTTATGAAAATTATGCCGACCAACATGACATAGATTTTATTTATCTAGGATGTTGTTGAACCGGAAATTTCAACCGACCCTATTGTCGAGAGGTTAAATTTAGTTGAAGAAGAAAACAATTTCTTGAAGGAAAAAATAAAAAAACTTGAGGAGGAGAAGATGATATTGGAGTTGCATGTTGCGGATGTCGTCGATGATTAGAAGATCAAGATGGATGCAATGCGCTTGAAGATTAGAAAGATTAGAAAATATGCCATTCATACCGAGGCTTGGTATCATTATGCCGTTGGATTAGTTGTTACCTTGGTTGCGATTCTGATCGCATTTGTTTTTGCATTGAAATGTTTTACATAGTTTCAATGTATGGTTTAATTAATTTAGATGCTCTGCAGAGCTTTATGTTGTTAGATGAGAACTATGTATGTACTTTGGTTTTTATGTGATGATGAAATTCTATTAATTTGGTCACTTAATTATATATTCATGATGTTCTGTAATGATTTTTGACACACTTAATTATATATAATGCATGCACGTGAACCGGCAATAGATGTACGGTGACAGACACACCTCCGAGTACACTAAGGGCGTGCATGATTTTCTCGAAGTGGCTGAGGCAAACAAGCAGAATGGTTTTATGTGTTGTCCATGCCCTATATGTGGGAATATGAAGTCTTACTCTGACCGGAAAATCCTTCACACCCACCTACTTTACAAGGGTTTCATGCCACACTATAATGTTTGGACGAGGCACGGAGAAATAGGGGTTATGATGGAAGACGGCGAAGAAGAAGAGTACGATGATAACTATGTGCCCCCTGAATACGGTGATGCTACTAAACATCAAGAGGAACCATACGATGTGCACGATGGTGCTGCAACGGGCGAAGCTGCTCAAGATCAAGAGGAACCAAACAATGTGCCCGATGATGATGATCTCCGCCGGGTCATTGTCGATGCAAGGACGCAATGCGAAAGTCCAAAGGAGAAGCTGAAGTTCGATCGCATGTTAGAGGATCACAAAAAAGGGTTGTACCCCAATTGCGAAGATGGCAACACAAAGCTCGGTACCGTACTGGAATTGCTGCAGTGGAAGGCAGAGAATGTTGTGCCTGATAAAGGATTTGAGAAGCTACTGAAAATAATGAAGAAGAAGCTTCCAAAGGATAACGAATTGCCCGACAGTACATACGCAGCAAAGAAGGTCGTATGCCCTCTAGGGTTGGAGGTGGAGAAGATACATGCATGCCCTAATGATTGCATCCTCTACCGTGGTGCATACAAGGATCTGAACGCATGCCCGGTCACAACTAGGGAAAAGGCTAGCAGCAGCGCGGGTTTTATACGTATCAGTAGCGTGGTGACAGACGCTACTAATAAGGGGCTACAGCTAACACATAGCAGTAGCGCGTGCTAACCGGCGCTACTGCTACACAAGTTTAGCAGCAGCGCTGCTTTCGGAAGCTCGCTACTGATAGTAGCTCTAGCGCGCTTTGCACAGACTCGCTACTGCTATCGCGGCGCTGCTGCTAAGTTTTATACACTCGCTACTGCTAATTTAAGTAGTTTTTTTTGGCATAATTTTTTTGTATTTGAATAGGCTTTAGAGAAGAATCTTTAGCACATAGAAATGTCATCATGATACACATACAAATGCCTGCGAGACCACAAATGTAATCATAGCATGTACATACAAATAGTCTCATCATAATCATCATCCAACACACAGTGGTATCTTGTCATCATCTCGAAAATAGCGATACATGCAAGTCTCGAATACTTGCAACTACAACAACATCATCCATCTAAACAAAGGTATACGCAAGAAGAGCTATCACTATGAGTGAGAGCGGAACTATGCAATACATGAGGTGGCAGTTACGAGTCCTCTCTCGCGCTAGCGTGAACCTCAAGTAACTAGCTTCTCCTTCTTGTCTGCTTTTGAAGCCTTTATGGCTGGCGCCCGTGAACCCATTCACTTGCGCCTGACACTCATGCCACTCGTTGTACACCCCCGGAACCTTCCCTTTGTACACGACATAGCAATTCCATCTCGCCATCAAGAAACTAGGTACCTGTTACATTAGAGATGCATGTTCATGAAGAGGATGTACAATCATATGTATGCAACAAAATATACTAGAGCAACACCGAAAAAGAAAGAGTTAGCAACTAGATGCAACATACAGTACGCAAATTAATTAACTAGAGGTACGCACGTCATCATACGCAAACTAACAAAGTAGCGTTACGCAAGTTCGGCAGGGACCGTGGACATCACAAAGTTTCATCGCTACAAAAAGTATACAAGTTCAACCGACACATATCATCATCATCGGCATCATAAATCAGTAGAAGTTCCATCCTTCCATATCATCGAGGATGAACCCTAGCTTCTTGAACGGCGTGAGGTCTAGACGTTGCATGCCTATGCGAGTTCGGACGTCAGCTCGCGATATAGGGCCGTGGTGGAACATCCCCTTCTCATCGACGACTTCTTTCATGATGATCGTCGCAATGTTGCTTTGGATGCGAAAGAAGTCATCTCTAAGTTTAAAATCCGCTTCTCCATGAGATTCTAGCCACTTGTGGATATGATCATCATTTCTGCTGTTCATGCGAAGCTTTTGGTGATCCGTGTTGAACTGAATCACGAGATGGACAATGTAGAATCCATCCTTCTTGCTTGGTTTTGGGACATGGATGCAGTTGAAGTTAGTTTTATGTGCGAAACCCACCTTCTTGTTCCTTTGTTTCTTGATCTGCACGTGGCCACCTCTAAAGCTGAAGCCTTGGAGAGCATCATCTAGAATATTCATTATGTGGGTGTAGTCTTTTTTCTCGTAGTCTCTGGAAGGGTCAAAATACACGGCGTGGGAGACTTGTGGGTAAAGAACGATAAGGACGGCGCGCCCGTTGCTGCAGGGAAAAGACACCTCAAATTATTCCCCATATGAGAGAGAAGGAATGATTGAAATGTACGAAAGGGTTTTCCGGAACTGACTTACTTTGGATGATAAGGCACGAGAACAATTTCCCGGTCCTTATACTTTACCATGAAGTTTTGGAGGTACTCCCTAGCAGTTTCACGCTCAAAGTCGCCGAGACTCAAGAAAGACTCGTGCGTGTAGTACGGATCCACCACACAGATATGCGAGATTTGTTCACTCATCATGACGGAGCTCATATGTAGCGCAAAAAGGCGGACGATAGTAAAATCGAGCCGCCTTGTTAGAAACATCTCAAAGATATGGTCAAACCGCAGGAAGAACACCTCCGCGGGCCATGTGTCGATGTAGCACTTCCCCTCAGGCACACAAGTCGCGTATGTCGGATATCCTGGATCCTTTGAGGCTAGTAGGCTTTTCTCAGTCGACAGCACATGGTCGTGTAGTCTCCTGAGATCCCCTGATAGTGCCTCAAGCGGTTTCGGCGGTAGCAACGACTTGCCCGTGAGATGGAACATGACGCACCTTTCACGGGTACACGCTCTTCAGAATGCATCGTCTGGCTGCTATGTGCTCTGGCTTGTTTGGAGGCAGTTACCTTCCCCGATCTCTTCCTCTCCTTTTTCTTGGGCACACCTTCCAGACCCTTCCTTAACCCCTGCCCCAGTGTTCCTGGGCTAAGTACTGTACGACCCTCGCGCCCGGCTAGTTGAGCCTGTGTTGAGGCGGTATCTTCAGGCGTGTCCTATGAGGATTTCATGAAGAGAGACTTTTTGCAATCCCTGCTACGACCCTGCCCGGGCATATCATTCATATCGTCATTAGCAAGCTAATAGCCCGATTCGTCATATGGTTGACTCATCATATCTATGTCACAGTCATACGCGTTTTTATTGAGGTAATCCATAGGGTCGACCTCCGTCTCATCATCCATTCTCTGTTCTACAGGAGAAATTACATCAGCCAGTACTATTGCACCCCCTTCATCATGTCGTCCGCCGCTCTCACCCGACACTACAGGAGCTGGTAATTGCATAGGCGGGGTGGTGGTCTCCGCACATGCTTGTTGTGTGGTTATTGGTGTGCTCTCGGCCGGCTCCAGACGAATAAGATTCTTCGGCCATAGCAGCACCCAACCCTTGCAGCTTCAAATCCGCGGCGGGGTCTCGTTGTCCGCTCCCACATGCTGTACTGGAGGAGGCAAATCCTCGTGCCCCGATTTCACACTGGTCAAGCTAACCCTGAAGTGCCCAGCGGGGATCGGCTGGTTGTGGAACGTGGTTTGCGAGGGGTCCATTATCATCCCCTTTCCCACGTCCACCTTCTGGCCTTTGATCAAGTAGAGTATGGTGCACGGGGTTTCTTTCGCCTGCAAACACATATGTCTGTGGCGTAAAACAACCGAAAGGCAACAAAAATGGAATATTATATATATATGTTGGTGCGACATGTAATTACCGTGACGGCGTCGAGCTCAGCCAAAGACGAAGGCCCACCTAGCGCGCCTGAGACTGAGGACGGGCTGCTATGAGTGGGAGCGGCTGCGAGAGGAGGCCCGGTTGCGTGAGCAAGTGATGGTGCGATGGTGTTGTTGTTCATGGAGTTGCTTCTGACGAAACTGGGCATCGGGAAATCATGTACCGTCTTGTCTGGATTTTCCTTCGGCCAGTTGATGATAACTGGAACCAAGTTAGTAGCAAAATCATTTCTGCAGGCAGTTACACCTGCATTGACTGCCTGCTGTAGCAACTCATATTTGTCCTCGGCTGTTTTTTTCCCGTCCTCAGCTGCTTTTTTCTCGACCGCAAGCTTCACCTTCGCGTCGATGTCCTCCTGACTAAACTTCTTTCTCTGCTTCTTGGCCTTCGGGCCCTCGTTGTAAAACACCTTCCATGTGGCGCCATCTCCAGCGTCGTGCACACGACCATATTGCGGCCGCTGGTCCAAAGGGAGTCCCTTAAGTTCGTTCAAGGCCCGGTTGAGAGGGGTGTCCCACTTGGGTCTCATCGGAGAAGTAGGGCTTTCGGCTGCAAGCTGGTGTTGCTTCTCTAGTAGTCTAATCAATTTCCCCGTGATCTTGTCCGTGTAAAAAACCTTTTTCTCCTTGTCCCACTTGTAGCGGGCCCTGATGAAGTCACACTCCAAGGGGTTGGTGAACTTCGCGAAGGGGTCTGGGAGACCTGCGGCTTCAGGTTCCGCGTCCTCCTTATCCCATATGGGCCTTTTACCGAGGTAGCCACGGCTTCCGAGGTGATGCTTCCCCGTGTTCCTTTGCTGAAGGCTCTTGTTCACCCTCATAATCCATCTCGTCTGCATCTTGGTCAGAAGGCCCAATTTCTTCGTTGTTCGACATGTTTCCTATGATTAAGTGTCCTCATTTATTTCTAAAAGTATGAATAAATGAGAAATGACATAAAAATAAATCTATGTGCCAGCACTCGATATGCCAACTATGTAGCACAAATCATGCCTTTATTCACGGGAAATTTCGGCATGACCTTTGGTAAAAAATGGACATATCGAGTGCCTGAAATTCACTGGAACGGAAATGAATCAACATTCAGGCGTAACATAGGCATCTCGGATCATTTTCCAAACATGACATGTCCAAAACATGACATATGCACATATCACATGTCCAGTTCAAATTTGCATATAAATTCAGCTAATTTTGAAACCCTAGCAGAGAGAAAGGGGGGGTTTACAGAGGGTGCAGGCAGGCCCGACGACGGCTGGGAGGGGAGAGGAGGGAGGCGAGGGCCGACGGGTCGGGGGCGAGCGCGCCCGGGTCGGGGGCGAGCGCCGGGGTCGGGGTCGGGGCGAGCGCCGGGGTCGGGGGCTAGCGCCGGCGCCGGAGTAGGGGGCGAGTGCAGGGGCCGGGTCGGGCGAGGCGGTGCGACGGAGGAAGAGAGAGTGGGGATTTGGGGGGAAATGGCGGGATGAAGCAGGGCGAGTGAGAATTTTGGGTTAAGTGGACGTAGCAGTAGCGCATTTGGGCGAAATGCGCTGCTACTACGTCCATTAGCTGTAGCGCTTTACACGAAATGCGCTACTACTACGTTCATTAGCTGCAGCGCTTTACACGAAATGCGCTACTACTAACTTCGCTACTGCCAGTTTTCCTTTTTATTTTCCTTTATTTTATCCCACTTTTATTTCCCGAGGGCAGTGAACGAGGGGAGGGCGATATATATTGCATCATTTGACGGTTAAATATGTATGCAAAATAGGAACATATATATTACACATCATTGGACCCATGCATAATAATGGCTAATTGGACCCATATATATATATATATATATATATATATATATATATATATATATATATATATATATATATATATATATATATATATATATATATATATATTACATCATTTGACCGATAACATACGTTTCCTCAGTGCTGACATTTTCGTTTTTTAGTCAGCTTCTTTCCCTTCTTGTTCGTTGAAGAATAATTGAGCCCCTCATTGTGACTTTGCCTTTTCCATGGAGTACGATTTTTCTTAGGTAATGTAGTATTGATTCTTGTTTTGACGTATACTTCATCATCATCATCATCTTCCCTCATTGGGTTGCCGTACTGATCATAGTCTTCCTCGTTGGCGACTCCATCCATTCCAATGATGTTACTTTTGCCTCTCCTCACGACAACACGGATGGGATTGTGCGGGTCAGTTATGAAGAAGCATTGTGTCACGTGATTAGCGTGTACCCATGGCTCGTTTTTTGCGATAGCGTTCACGGTAGCGCTCTTGGCATCGGGTATAGTCATGGTGGTGAAAATCCGGCTTTCTCTTTCGACATTCTTAGCCCATCTGACACGGAACATCGTCGTGTTGTGCAGTCCAGAGTAGTCAAGCTCCCAGATCTCCTCGACCCTTCCATAAAATCGTTCTGTTGCACCGTTGTCGCTGCCGATCATGCATTCCATCGTCACCCCTGAGTTCGGATCATCACTGTCCATATCTTTGGCCTCCGTGTAGAACGTGTATCCGTTGATATCATATGCCTGATAGGTTACGAGGTTGGGCGAGGGGCCATGTGCTAAGGCGTATATGAGCAATCCGTCCTTAGAGCCCTCCTCCAGGGGATTAGCAATAATATGCTCTTTGAACCAATGCAGGAAAGTGGAGTTGTACTCTCTAGTAACATCGGCGTCCGTCCTGCATACCCCCCGGTCACGATACTTCTTTGCGATAATTTCTTTGTGCAGTGCCACGAAAGGATCTACCTCGTCTAGGTGTTGTAGCACTACCAAGTTTGCTCTGTCAAAGTCGTTGCGTCGATTTGAGTATGCCACGTGCAGTTCCCTGCGACCGTTGCAGTGACCATCTCCTTCGAGCCTCCCATCGTGCTTGTTAACGGGCAAACCAACACTAACACCAGGCGGCTGGTCTGCGCCATATAGAAAATTCTCACAGAAAGAGATGCACTCTTGTGCCAAATAGCCCTGGACGATGCTTCCATCCGGACGGGACATGTTACGAACGAATCCTTTGATGATCCCATTCATCCTCTCAAACGGCATCATGTTGTGCAGGAATGGCGGCCCCAGGTCTATTATGTCATCCACAATATGGACACACAGATGCACCATCACGTCAAAGAACGCGGGCGGGAAGTACATCTCAAGCTCATTCAGTATCACAACAATCTCTTCCTGTAGCCTTCGGAGCTGCTTCACACTGATCGTATTTCGAGAGATGACGTCGAAAAAGTTGCAGAGACCAATAAGTGTGTCACGGACATGCTTGTCCATTATCCCTCTAAGGGCAACAGGTAGTATCTGCGTCATCATCACATGACAGTCACGAGACTTCATCCCGCTGAACCTTTTCTTGTCTGTGTCTAGATATCTGCTTATCTTGCCACAGTAACCGGAACTAACTTTGACTCCGGTAAGGCACTTAAAGAATTGATTGATCTCAGCCTAACTTAAGGTGAAGCAAGAAGGGGGACAATAATCCTCTTTCTTTATTTTCTTGCCCTTCTTCTCCCGTGCCTCTGTCTCCGTCTCTGTCTCGTTCGACATTTTACGGGGCGGCATGTGCAGATCTTCCCTGATTTTCAAATCTTGCAAGTCTTTTCTTGCCTTCGGCCCATCCTTGGTCTTATCCGGCATGTTCATCAGTGTTGCGAGCAAGCTCTCAAGGACATTCTTACAGATATGCATTTGATCAAGGGAATGAGGTGTATCGAGTTTGTGCCAGTACTCCAAGTCCCAGAACACAGACCTCGTCTTCCATACCTTCAGCAGCAGCTCCGGCGCCTTTCTCATCGTCTTTCCCGGCGCGGGGCACTCCTTCCAGTTTTTGAACAGCTCATCGATTTCGGCACCGCTCCACTTACGTCGAGGTCCTCGATGCTCAGCATGACCATTGAATAGATCTCCACGGTTTCTCCACGGGTCGTCCTGTTCAAGCCATCTTCGATGCCCCATGTACACGATTTTCCCAGACCCGCCATCTTTCCTTGACGTTAGCTGCTGAGACGTCGTATCATCCATGCACCGCGTGCATCTGCAATATCCGTGGCACACATGGCCTGCCACATATCCGTAACCGAGATAGTCCTGCACTGTCGTGATCAGCGCAGCTCTCATGTTGAAATACTCACCTTTGCTGGCGTCCCATGTCTTGGCCAGTGTTTTCCATAACGTGTCTAACTCCTCTTGAAGTAGCCTCAGATACAAATTAATATTATTTCCTGGTTGTTTCGGCCCTTGAATAAGCATGCTCATGTGAATGTACTTCGATTTCATGCACAACCAGGGGGGAGGTTGTACTCCATACAAACACGGGCCATGTGCTATGGTTGGTGTTCTGGTTGCCAAACGGATTCATGCCATCGGTACACGCGCCGAGCACGATGTTCCTTGCATCACATTCAAAATACCGATAGAAGCTGTTCAACGCTCTCCACTTGCTTCCATCCTTCACGTGTCTCAGCTTCGGATCATCTCCATCGTCGGGCTTCTTCCTCTCCGTGTGCTAACGCATTAGCTTTGCTTCCTTGGGATCTACAAAATACCTCTGGAGATGGGGAGTGATCGGTAAGTACCATACAACTTTATGGGGACATTTCTTCCTGGCCTTCTTGTATCGAGAAGCATTGCACACCGGACAGCTTGTTTTTTCCGCGTGCTCTTCCGATAAATTATGCAATCGTTGATGCATGCATGGTATCTAATGTGTGGCAGATCAAGAGGGCACACGATCTTCTTGGCCTCATCAACACTAGTAGGACATAGATTACCCGCGGGAAGAACATCCTTTAGGTACTTGAGATGCTCATCGAGGCTAGTGTCGGTCCATTTGTTTTTAGCCTTCGTCTTCAGGAGTTGGAGCGTGAAACTCAAGCGGGTCACCTCAGGATTGCAACCATCATACAATGGAGTGTTCGAGTCTAGCACCAGTTGCTCCAGCTTAGCCTCCTCTCTAGAAGGAGCACTCTCAGTACTCGTCTCCTTGCGAAGCAATGCTTGAACATGAGGGCCCCGCATGATTGAACTTAGTACCGACGAACTCTGCTGCGTGGAGTCCATGTCGTTCTCTCCGCCGCCATGTCCGGCACCTTCTCCTCCGCCAGGGCCGGCCCCTTCTCCACCGCCATGTCCGGCCTCTTCCCTGCAACCATTATCGATCATCTCTTCGTCTTGCCCCATGTCATCATTGCCTGCCCCGTCGGCATCCTCAACATCGTCATCCTCATCTTCAATTATCCACCGAGTATAGCCATCCATGAAACCATTCATGAGCAGGTGCGCTTTGACACGACCATCGTCATGGGGGTTGAGCCAAACTATTCCTTTGCATTTTCGACACGGACATAAAACCTATGTCCGGTTATTTTCTTTCATGTCCTGCACCACCGACCGCAACCACCTATCCACCATCGTTCCACTGACCATCGTCAACTCTGCATGGTAATAATAAACAAATTGATTACAAAATGCATGCATGCATCAAAGTCATACAAAAATTTGGCATGACCTTCCCTAAAAATATGACATATATGGATCTAGAGTTTGCCCGGAATTCGCCGAAACGGAAATAAATCGATATTTCGGCAAAACATAGGCAACTCAAAAGCACAATTTGGCATCAACTCATGCTACACACACAATTTTCACAAACATATCACACACACATAAACATATTTCCATTTTGCAAAAGCATGAAATTTTCATCACCTCTATCTCGAGATCGAGCACACGGTGGAGATGATGTTGTAGGGAGATCAAAAGTGCACAAAGCTCTTCTTGACAAAGATAGATCTAGTTAGGGGGAAAATAGGTCACTTAACTAAATCCTACATCTATCTAGCTACCTAATTTGGGAGGAGACAACTTCAACTAGTGGAGGGGAAAGGAAAAAGAGAAAGGAGATCCATTAATGGAGGTGGTGTAGTTAGGTAGGAGTAATGAAGAGAGAGAAAGGTGGATAGAAGAGAGAGAGTAATGGGGGAGAAGTCTTGAGGAAGAAGAAGACTGAGAGTGGGAGCGTGTGGGGGAGGTAGGGGAAATGGAAGAGAGGAGGGGGAGGGGAGGGACGGGTGGGGAAGAGGTGGTGGGTTGGTGCGGGTTAGCAGTAGTGCGGGAGCTAAACCGCGCTGCTGCTAAGCAGTTACCAGCAGCGCGCTTTGGTAGACGGCGCTACTGCTAACAGGGACAAAAAAGTGTGCCGATTTGAAATTTAGCAGCAGCGAGCTCAGATAAAGCGCGCTACTCCTACATCCGTAGCAGTAGCGCGGTTCGCGGCACCTCGCTACTGCTAAATGGAGTTAGGTGGACACCGCCGGCCGATATTTGTAGCAGCGCGGTTTTCTCCGACCGCGCTACTGCTAAAAACTAATCTGCGGCGAGTTTCCCTCACACGCGCTACTACTAATTAGCAGCAGCGCCCTTTTTTGAGCTGCGCTGCTGCTAAAATTCTGTGTATAGGCTTTTCCCTAGTAGTGGGTATGCGGTGCATTGCGGTATAAGATCAGACGAGATGACCCTGGTGATGTTGACGGCGAGCCTCCCAAGAAGAGGGTTCCTGTGAAGGTGATGTGGTATGCTCCTATAATACCACGGTTGAAACGTCTGTTCAGAAACGGAGAGCATGCCAAGTTGATGTGATGTCACAGTGAGGACCGTAAGAAAGACGGGAAGTTGAGAGCACCCGCTGACGGGTCGCAGTGGAGAAAAATCGAGAGAAAGTACTGGGATGAGTTTGCAAAGGACCCAAGGAATGTATTGTTTGCTTTAAGCGCGGATGGCATAAATCCTTTCGGGGAGCAGAGCAGCAATCACAGCACCTGGCCCGTGACTCTTTGTATGTATAACCTTCCTCCTTGGATGTGCATGAAGCGGAAGTTCATTATGATGCCAGTTCTCATCCAAGGCCCTAAGCAACCCGGCAACGACATTGATGTGTACCTAAGGCCATTAGTTGAAGAACTTTTATAGTTGTGGTATGGAAACGGTGTACGTACGTTGGATGAGCACAAAAAGGAGGAATTTGAACTAAAGGCGTTGCTGTTCGTGACCATCAATGATTGGCCCGCTCTCAGTAACCTTTCAGGACAGACAAACAAGGGATACCACGCATGCACGCACTGTTTACTTGACACCAATAGTATATACCTGGGAAGCTGCAGGAAGAATGTGTACCTGGGACATCGTCGATTTCTTCCGACCAACCATCAATGTCGAAACAAAGGCAAGCATTTCAAAGGCGAGGCAGATCACCGGAAGAAGTCCGCCATGCGTACCGGTGATCACGTACTTGCTATGGTCAATGATTTACACTTAATCTTTGGAAAGGGTCCCGGCGGACTAGCTGTTCCGAATGACGCTAAGAATCACGCACCCATGTGGAAGAAGAAATCTATATTTTGGGACCTACCCTACTAGAAAGACCTAGAGGTCCGCTCTTTGATCGACGTGATGCCCGTGCCTCATGAAGCATCTCCATGGGCCATCAAAGCAAAAAACCTGTGTGTGAACCTGCTAGGCTTCTTGGGCGTGTATGGGAAGACAAAAGATACACCTGAGGCACGGGTGGACCTACAACGCTTGCACGAAAAAGAGGGCATGCCTCCGAAGCAGTATGAAGGTCCTGCCAGCTACGCTCTTACTAAAGAAGAGAAAGAAATCTTCTTTGATGCCTGCTCAGTATGAAGGTCCCGACTGGCTTCTCGTCGAATATAAAGGGAATAATAAATATGTCAGAGAAAAAGTTCCAGAACCTAAAGTCTCATGACTGCCACGTGATTATGACGCAACTGCTTTCGGTTGCATTGAGGGGGCTTCTACTGGAAAACGTCCGATTAGCCATTGTGAAGCTATGTGCATTCCTCAATGCAGTATCTCAGAAGGTGATCGATCCAGAAATCGTACCAACGCTAAGGAGTGATGTGGCGCAATGTCTTGTCAGTTTCGAGCTGGTGTTCCCACCATCCTTCTTCAATATCATGACGCACGTCCTAGTTCATCTAGTCGATGAGATTGTCATTCTGGGGCCCGTATTTCTACACAATATGTACCCCTTTGAGAGGTTCATGGGAGTCCTAAAGAAATATGTTCGTAACCGCGCTAGGCCAGAAGGAAGCATCTCCATGGGCCATCAAACAGAGGATGTCATCGGGTTTTGTGTTGACTTCATTCCTGGCCTTAAGAAGATAGGTCTCCCTAAATCGCGGTATGAGGGGAGACTGACTGGAAGAGGCACGCTTGGAAGGGACTCAATAATATGCAGGGACGGATATTCTTGGTCTCAAGCACACTACACAGTTCTACAGAACTCTACCTTGGTGACCCCGTATGTCGATGAACACAAGAACAGTCTGCGCTCCAAACACCCGGAGCAGTGCGACGACTGGATTACATGTGAACATATCAGGACTTTCAGCAGTTGGTTGGAAACACGTCTCAGAGGTGACAGCACTGTTTGTGATGAGCTGTACTTGTTGTCCAGGGGACCATCTTCGACTCTAATGATTTGGAAAGGATACGAGATAAATGGGAATAGATTTTACACGATTGACCAAGATCAAAAGAGCACCAACCAAAACAGTGGTGTCCGCTTTGATGCAGCAACCAACAGTGGAAAGGACACATATTATGGTTACATAGTAGACATATGGGAACTTGACTACGGAGTAGATTTTAAGGTCCCTTTGTTTAAGTGCAAGTGGGTCAATCTGTCAGGAGGCGGGGTACAGGTAGACCCACAGTACGGAATGACAATAGTCGATCTGAAAAATCTTGGGTACACTAACGAACCGTTCGTCCTAGCCAATGATATGGCACAGGTTATCTATGTGAAGGACATGTCTACCAGACCGAGGAAAAGAAAAGATAAGGAAGCGAATACATCATACGATGAGCCAAACGCCACATAGTTCTTTCAGGAAAAAGGGACATCCTGCGAGTGGAGGGCAAGACAGACATGTCTAAAGAGTATGAAAAGTTTCATGAAATTCCTCCCTTCAAAGTCAAGGCTGACCCAAGAATCCTGATAAACGATGAAGATTATCCATGGTTACGGCGCAATAAGCAAATGACACAAGCGAAGAAAAAGTGAAGACTTTCTCCTGCAACTATTATGATGATACCATGCCAACTTTGTAACACACGAGTATGATACCATTCTCCATTTTGTACATGCACATGCTATGCCAACTTTTTCAGAGTTCATTTGAAAACTATGAATTTCAAAGAATTTAAATTTTAACTATTCAAATTTGAAAACTAATGGCACAAACAGAAATTCTAAAACTAATGGCACTAACAGAAAGTTTATAATTTTGCTGACCTAAAAGCAAAAAAAATTAAAAATAAAGCAAAAAACCAAAAGAAAATAAATAATGCAGAAAACAAAACAAAAAAACTGGAAAAATAAATAAATATAGCAACAATAAGTATTTTGTTGTAAATAGAAACAAAATAAAATGAATAAAGCAACAAAGAAAACAAAAAAAGTGTTTTCAAATTTGAAAACTAATGGCACTAACAGAAAGTTTATAATTTTTCTAAAACTAAAAGCAAAAAGAATTAAAAAGTAAAGCAAAAAACAAAAGAAAATAAATAATGCAGAAAACAAAACAAAAAAAATGGAAAAAAATAAAAATAGCAACAATAAGTATTTTGTTGTAAGTAGAAACAAAATAAAATGAATAAAGCAACAAAGAAAACAAAAAAAGTGTTTTCAAATTTGAAAACTAATGGCACTAACAGACAGTTTATAATTTTTCTAAAACTAAAAGCAAAAAGAATTAAAAAAATAAAGCAAAAAACAAAAGAAAATAAATAATGCAGAAAACAAAACAAAAAAACTGGAAAAAAATAAATATTGCAACAATAAGTATTTTGTTGTAAATAGAAACAAAATAAACTAAATAAAGGAACAAATAAAACCAAAAAAACAAAAAAAAAAGTGCCACCTACTGGGCCCCCACGGCCTGAATACGACTAGAAACCCTACCATGGGCCAGGATTCAGGCCCGTGGGAGGCCCAGTAGGCCCACAGGCACATATTGCAGTGTTAGGCCCGAAAGCCTACTTAAGAGAGGAGCTCGAGAGGGAAGGCGCACCGCACCTTATAAACAGGTGCGCCTCCCTCTCAACTAGCAAGGTGGGACTAAATATTTGGGTTCGGGGCAGCACAGGCCTTTGGTCCCGGTTGGTGGCACCAAACGGGGCTAAAGGGGTGAATTAGTCCCGGTTGGTGCTACGACCCGGGACTAATGCCCCCCTTTAGTCCCGGTTGGTGCCACCAACCGGGACCAAAGGCCGCCGCTTGCCGCCCTTTGGGCTGCTGAAAAGAGGCCTTTGGTCCCGGTTGGTGGCACCAACCGGGACTAAAGGGTTGCATTAGTCCCGGTTGGTTTCACGAACCGGGACCAATGGTCTTGCTATATATACAGCACTTAGGAAAATTTGACAAACACATTACCAGTTGCCCCGACGCCGCCTGCCGCCCAGACACCGTCCGCACGCCCCCGTCATCGCCCCTGCCCCATCGCCGCCAGGCGCTGCCCCGACGCCGCCCGCCGCCCGCCCCCGCCAACACCGTCGTTGTCGCCCGCGCCCGTCATCGCCGTCGCCGTCGCCCCCGAGCGCGCCCGGTCGCGCCCCTACCCCACGACCCGCCCCCCACCGTCGCCGTCGTCGCCGGCCACGCCCCTGCCCCGGCCCGCCGTGGTCGTCACCGACGCCCTCGCCGCCGCCGCCGTCGCCCTCGCGGGCCGCCCTCGTTGTGAACCGCCGCCGTCGAGGCTCTGTGTTCATATGTTTTTTCATATATGTATTAATTTTTTTGTTTATAGCTATATGATGAATGGATGTGGCTATATATGTATGTATGAATATAATGTTCATAGCATTTTTTTGTTTATATATGTTTTTTCATATATGTATTAATTTTTTATTTAGGTTGTTAGTAGATATCGATTTTAGGTTAATGCATTTTAATTAGGTTAGTGTAGAGGAAAAGGTAAAATAAGGAAAAGGAAGAAAAGAGGAAGAAGGAAGAAGGAAGAAGAAGAAGAAAAAGAATGAGAGGAAAAAGGAAAATAAGACGAGGAAGAAAGGAGAAGAAGAGGAGAGGAAGAAGATGAGAAATAAATAAGAAGAGGAAAAAAGAAGAAAAAGAAGAGGAGAAGAAGAAAGGAATAGAGGAGAAGAAGAAAAAATAGAATATTTTTTATTTTTTTCTTCTTCTCCTCTATTCCTTTCTTCTTCTCCTCTTTTTTTTCTTATTTTTTTTCTTCTTCTTCTTCCTTCTTCCTCTTTTCTTCCTTTTCCTTATTTTCCTTTCTCGAGGGATAAGAAGAAAAAGAAGAGGAGAAGAAGAAAGAAAGGAATAGAGGAGAAAGGAGAAACTTCAACACGAGGGGGGGGTACCGATACCCCCTCCCCAATAACATTATTTTCCCATGTATATGTATGTCGCGTCGTTGTCGATATAACGAGGGTGTCGAGGATCGCCGAGGGGTCTAGGGTCGGGAACTAGGGTAGAGGGTCGAGGGTCGTTAAGGGGTCAAGGGTCGAGGGTTTCAGAGTCGAGGGGTTTCCTATAGTGTCAAAGCATTGAAGAAATCCATGGCTTCATCATTAGCCGGAAGTAACCATGGCATGATGGTACGAAGTCCTTCAAAGTTATTCTGGAATGGAGTCCCGGATAGGATAATTTTCCTTTTTGTATGAATTTCAGCAAAGGCCTTCCAAATAACGATATTTGGAAGGTTCTTGCTGAACTTAATTTGTACCAAAAAGCGAATTGTCCTATCTTGGACTCCGTTCCAAAATAACTTTGGAGAGCTTCGTACCATCATGCAGCTGTTACTTTCGCCTAATGATGAAGACATGGTTTTGTTGAATCCTTTGACACTAGGAAACCTCCCGACCCCTCGGCGATCCTCGACCCCTTGACCCTCGACCGCTCGGCGATCCACGACCCTCTACCCTACCGCGGGCGTCGATGCCCACGTCACTTGTGGGACATAGATGTTTGTTCATATATAATGTAGATGTCTATGTATGTATGGAATGATATCGATGGATGTATGTTTTCGGGGTTGAGGGTCGTCGAACATGAGAGCAAGAAGAGGATAAAAAAAGAAGAGGAAGAAGAAAAAAAGAGGAGAAGAAAGAATAGAGGAGTCGAACTCCTCTATTCTTTCTTCTCCTCTTTTTTTTCTTCTTCCTCCTCTTCTTTTTATCGGGAACGAGGGTCGTCGAGGGTCGCCGAGTGGTAGAGGAAACCCTAATTACATAGCAAGTGAAGCATTGTCGAGGCCACCCGAAACCCTAGAGAAGCAGCATCGAGGCCACTAATTAATATGATTCCTTATTGTGATTGGCTAGCTAGTTCTACGTTTGCCACTAATATATCCATATCTGTCATGTTTGAATAATAATTGCCATATTGTAAATATTTGTAGAAACTATGGACACCCCGCCCTAAGACGAAGCACAAGAAGCGTTGTTGAGGGACATAATCGCAGCAGGAAGTGATGCCGTCTGCTCGTTGATGTTTCTCAACGACATGGTCTAGAAGGAGAGGGTGAAGAAGCAGCTAGCTATGATTATGATGGCTCCGATGACCCAATGCCAGTGCAAGAAGGAGAGGGTGAAGAAGGAGAGGGTGAAGAAGGAGAGGGTGAAGAAGTAGACCGTGAGGACGGCTCCGGTGATCACCGAACTGAGTCCGTCCAGGTATATATATTAGTTAAGCCTGTGCTAACTAGCCAATTGATGCATTCATTGTTTTGGTATGTACACATATTAATTAACTCTCATCTTTGTTTATTTTTTCTAGCCCTCCAGATCGAGCACAACTTCGGTAAAGAGACGAGGACAGAAGAAAAAAGTTGAGCTCGGATAAAGGTTTGAGATCATAGAAATCGCGCGCGACGGCCAAACGATTGAACCCATCCGGACAAAGAAGGCATTTCTTGCTCAGTGTGGGGTTCTGGTTAGGGACAAGATCCCGATCAACATCTAGCAATGGTATAAGCCTAAGAACGAAGACCCTGAGGTGTCTTATGTCAATGATCTACAGAAAAATGATCTTTGGACTGAGCTGAAGTCAAATTTCACCCTACCGCCAGAGGATGATCCGGAGAAGCCAGTTATAGAGCCATTAATCAAGGCGTTTGCTCTTAAGAAGATGGCAGACCTATTCAGCAATTGGAAGAAAGACCTGAATAAGTTTGTCGATAAAAAAGAGACACCAGAATTCAAGGGCAAATATGAGAAGATCAGAGATGACTGGCCCGCATTTGTGGCCCACAAGACACCGGAAAAGAGTAAAAAGATGTCGTCGACAAACAAGCAAAATGCTGCGAAGAAGAAGCTTCACCATCGCACGGGTTCAGGTGGCTACCTCATGGCCCGGCCTAAGTGGGCCAAGGATGAGAATGATCTGCTTGATAAAGGGATCGAACCAGAGACAATGAACTGGCCAGACCGTTGCCGGACTTGGTTCTTCGATGCTGGCGGAACCTTGGACCCTGTATCAGGGAAGTGCATTTGGACGGACGATCAATTGGACATACCAGTCAAGAGGCTTTAGCAATATATCGAAGTAGCGCAGCAAGGGACGTTCATTCCATACAGGGAGAAGGACGAGCTCATAATGGCCCTCGGGAATCCTGAGCACCCTGGACAGACACGAGGCACGCCAGGCTCCGTTTCGTGGAAGGCTGGGTTTCCGGACGCAGGGGGTTACAAAACCCAGGAGAGGAGGAAGAAACTGGAGCAGAGCCAACTGCAGGCGCTGCACGAAAGGGTAATGGGGCTAGAGGAACGAGAAGAACAATAGAGCAAACGACCTGCTGAAGCTTCCCCCGAAGCTACCCCGCCATCTCAGCGGAGAAGCAGCGTGGCTTCCACCGAGCTGCTTCAGCCGGATCATGCCTTGACGGCTCCTGCCAGCTATCCCGTGGATGCTATCACGGAGTCTCAAAATTTCCACCTTATGGCGGAATGGAGCAATTTGAAGGTCAAGGCGGCTGTTGGCTCTGTTTATCCTACTGAACCCGGCGCAACTTTTCACTGCTGGCCGATTCCAGAAGGATATGCTAGGGTGATGGTGGATGAAATAACGGAGGGATTTGAGGACCTCCGGCTTGACCACCCTACCGGTGAAGGGGAGACTAGGCTGGGTTCTGCTCTGAAGACTCCATGCCTATGGCGGAAGGATCTCATCAACCTTCCGAACTGGACGCCTCCGCCTCCTCCTCCTCCTCCGGCGAGTCAGGGCACTCCGCCTCCTCCACCACCTCCTCCTCTGGCGAGTGACGATAAGGGCACTCGGCCGGCTCCTTCTCCGGCGCGTGGTGGCACTCCGGCTCCTTCTCCGCATGCGCCGGCACACCCGAGCAGCCAGCCTCCTCCTTCTCCGCCTCGTCAGCAAGGGCGGAAGAGACCCGCCGCCGCTCCGGCTGCTCCGGCGCGTCGTAGTCCTTCTCCTCCGCCTCGTAAGCAAGCAAAGAATACATCCACTCCGTCTGCTCTACCGGCGTCTAGCAGTACAGCCAAAGGCGGGAGGAGATACAGATTTGGTCCTTCTCCGGAGGAGAAGTTACCGTACGAGAGGACCGAGGAGGAAAACGTGAAGATGGCGTAGACCGAAGTGGATGACTGGTTTAAAGGGTTGAAAGCAAAGAGACATCCACCTCCGGAGGAGAAGGTAGATCCGGTGAAAGCGAAGCGCACTCTGGCTGCCCTGAGAAAACCACCCAAGTCTCCGCCGAAAGGCAACTATGAGCGCATTATTGGAAAGGCATTTGCCAAAGCGGAGAGGTCGGGAAGTACTAAAAGTGATCAAAGGATGAAAGAACGACGAGCTGGGAAACAAATTGCCCAGCTCGGCGAACAAGCAAAGCAATCGTGCCCCCCGCTCAAGGTGCCTACTAGCGACATCGTCAATCCGAGGATGGTGCCCGGTTATGGCAATCCTGCAGATTACCTGCCCGACGATGTACATTATGATTTCTTGGAGGTGCAGATACAAAGATACGAGTACGGGAAGCCTATCGTCAAAGATGGAAGATCTCTATCAACGATGATGGCAAGATTGCATGATTGGGACATGAAAACCTGCAGAGAGTCTGAGGGGAGGAGTACTTTGTATGTGAGAGTTAAAAAGGAGCATGACCTCGTTGGAATTGAAATGTTGCCTATTCCATTTGAGGAGTTCTATCAGTTTTTCAATCAATTGGCCCTCGATAAAGCAATGGTCACCTGCTACTGTCTCTAAGTAGTACTACTTCTGTCATTAAGTCTCTCTATATAACTCAGCTCTTTCATTGCATGTATTTATAATTATCCTCACTATATTATGCAGATTGAAGATTGTCGAATTGAAGAAAAGACAAGTGGGTGATATTGGGTTCATTAACGCATATCTCATAGATGCAACTGAGGTTGAATTTCATGCCGAAAATACCGAGGCCAACTTGCTACGATCATTGGAAATAAATGAACACAAAGATATAATACTCTTTCCTTACAACTTCAAGTGAGTGTTACTGTCTTGTGGCATATTCGGTTTCCCTTATTAGTCCAGGTTATAGTAATGTAATATTCATGAGTTATGCATGCGTGTGCAGGTACCACTATATTCTCCTAGAGATTAAGCTTGAGCAGGGAGTAGTAACTGTCTTAGACTCCAAACGAAAAGATCCCAAGGAGTATGCGGACATGACTGAAATGCTCGAGAAGTAAGTTAAATCGATCATTATCCACCATATCAGCAACTTTGTTCATTTCTGATATCAAGTAATTGTTTTCTTTGTATGGCAAGGTTTGGAGAAAATTCACCAAAAAAGCTCCGGGACTACCGAAGAAGCTGCAATTTAGACACCCGAAAGTAAGTACTATAGTAGCATATTCCACGCATCTCCTAGTGATTCAAGCGCTAGTTTCATCAATACCATTTAGCATGCTTGCTAATTATCGGTTTGATTGACCTCTATTTCTTGTAAAGTGGTTGTGGCAGGAACAAGAGAATGATTTCTGTGGATACTACATTTGCGAGTCCATCCGCCACACGACCTGTGAGCGGGGCTACTCTGACAAACAATATGAAGTGCGTAAGTAGCAATATTCACGATTTTATTTTATTACCATAATTTTTGTTGACTTTCTTTCATTCATATATATATGTATTGACCCCCTTCTTAAAATTAGATGTTCCGGATGCGGGATGAACTCCTAACACTAGATCGCCTGCGAGCAATTCAAGAGGAATTGGCGGCATTCTTTCTTGACCACGTGATCGCTGAAGACGGGGAATACTATGTGGACCACACGTCCGTATGTTAGGAGATTATATTTGTAAAAGATAATTATTGTATATATGTAGCCGGTAGTGTCGCATAGATATACGAGAACTTGTTGTTCGACCAATCTCTCAGAGAAGGAGAGGTGGTCGATATCACTTCTCTCTGTATGCATATATGTTCATGACGATCTTCTGTGTTTCCTTCGTTTGCTTACTAGCTAGCTAGCGTGTCTAGCTATACGTATGTATAGTACGTAGCGTCGACCAAGCACGGACAAAAGAGAGGACACTTCTCTCTATTAATTAGCTAGCTAACACAATATATGAAACACCTAAATTAACCCCCCAAAACCCCCAACCCCCCCCCCCCCTTAAAAAAACAAAAACCCCAGCCACAGAAATGCTGACGCGTGGATGCCTATTGGTCCCGGTTGGTGCCACCAACCAGGACTAAAGGCCCTCCTGCCTGGGCTCAGCGCACAGGCCACGTGGAGGCCCATCTGTCCCGGTTCTGGATTAAACCGGGACTAAAGGGCCAGGGCATTAGTACCGACCCTTTAGTCCCGGTTCATGAACCGGGACTAAAGGCCCTCACCAACCGGGACAATAGGCCCCTTTTCTACTAGTGTACAGAGAGAAGTGATCGACCTCCTCCTTCTCCGAGAGATTGGTCGAACACAAGTTTTCGTACATCTATCCGACACTACTAGCTACATATATACAATATAAGATCTCTTAATTACAATCCCTAACATCTGAAGTCAAGTTCCACATGGTATTCTTCGGCTTTATTGATGACGTGGTCAAGAAAGAATATCGCCAATTCCTCTTGAATTGCTTTTATGCGATCATGTGGTAGGAGCTCATCCCGCATCTGCCAGATCTAAATCAAAGAAGATGGTCAATACATGTGTATGAATGAAACTTAACACAAATGATGGTAATAAAATACAATTGTGAATATTTTTGCTTACACACTTCATACTGTTTCTCAGAGTAGCCCCGCTTATTCTTGACCATCGCATTGTAGATGAACTCGCAAACGTAGTATCCATAGTAATCATTCCCGGGTTCCTGCCACACACATTTTACGAGAAATAGAGGTCAATCAAACTGATAATGAAGCACTATAAATGATATTGATGAAAGTAGCTAGAATCAATGGGAGATGCGCTGAACTAGCTAGTAGTACTTACTTTCGGGTGTGTAAATCGCAGCTCCCCCGACAGTCTCGGAGCTTGTGCGGTGAACTTTTTTCAAATCCTGCCAGACAAAGAAAACAATTACTTGATATCAGGAAATGAACAAAGTTGCCGATATGGTGAGATAATGATCGATTGAACTTACTTCTCGAGCACTTTAGTCATGGTCGCATACTCCTCAGGATCATTTCGTCTCGAGTCTAATACGGTTACTAGTCCCTGGTCAAGCTTAATCTCTAGGAGAATAAAGTGGAAGCTGCGCACGCATGCATAACTCATCAATTACATTACAATAACCTCGAGTAATAAGGGAAACCGAATATGCACAAGACAGTAACACTCACTTGAAGTTGTAAGGAAAGAGTATTTTCTCTTTGTTTTGATTTTGAAGCAACATTCATAGCAAGTTGGCCTCGATTTGCGTGGCATCATATTTAATCGTCCATTCATCTATGAGATTTGTGTTAATGAACCCAATATCGTATATTTGTGCTTTTCTGCATTCGACGATCTTCATCTTGCATAATATAGTGAGGATAATTAATTATATATACATGCAATGAAAGAGCTGACCTATATATAAAGACTTAATTACAGAAGTAGTACTTACAGACAGTAGCAAGTGACGATTATTTTATCGAGGGCCTTTTGATTGAAAAACTAGAAGAACTCCTCAAATGGAACAGACAACAGATCAATTCCATCGAGGTCGTGCACCTCTTTAACTCTCACTGTCAAAGTATCCTTCCCAGACTCGCTGCAATTTTTCATGTACCACTCATGGAATCTTTGCATCATCGTTGTTAGAGGAGGATGACCAGGTTTGACGAGAGGCTTCCCGTACCGGTTATTTGAATTCGTCCACCTCCATTGTATCAAAATGTGCATTGTCGGGCAGGTAATCTACAGGATTGGTTTCAGGCACCATCCCCGGATGATTAGCGACGATATCGCTAGGCACCTTGAGCAGGGGCACTATTGGTTCGCTTGTTCGTCGAGCTGGGGAATTTTTTTCCCACTTCTTCGTTCTGCTAACCTTTGATCACTGCAAGTACTTCCCGACTGCTCCACTTCAATATATGTCATTTCAATAATGCGCTCATAGTTGGTTTGCGGCGGAGACGGTGGTGGTCGCTTCAAGGCATCGATAGTGCGCTGAACTTTCACGGAATCTATCTTCTCCTCCGGAGGTCGATGTTTCATAGCTCTTCACCATTCAAAGAAGTCCCTCACTTGGGCTTGATAGATCTCCTCATTTTCCTCCATGGTCGTCTCATATGGTAACTTCTCTAGAGGCTTGGGAGATGGACCGAATCTGTACTGCCTCCCGCCTCTGGTTGTACTGCTAGACGCCGGAGCAGCCGGAGCGGCGGTGGCTGTCTTCCTTCATTGCTTACGAGGCAGAAAAGGAGGCGGAGTGCTACGTCGCGCTGGAGCAGCTAGAGCAGCGACGGATGTATTCCGTCATTGCTGACAAGGTGGAGGAGGAGGCGGGCGCTCGGATGCGCCGGAGCAGGCGGAGAAGGAGGCGGGCTGCTCGGATGCGCCGGAGCAGGCGGAGAAGGAGGCGGAGTGCCGCCACGGGCCGGAGCAGCCGGAGAAGGAGGCAGACTGCCCTGATCACTCCCTGGATGAGGAGGAGGAGGCGGAGTGCGCTAGCTCGCCGGAGGAGGAGGAGGCGGAGGCGTCCAGTTCGGAAGCTTGATGTGCTCCTTCCGCCATAGACATGGAGTCTTCAGAGTAAGACCCAGCTGAGTCTCCGAATCCTCATCTTCAAAGCATTTTCTTGCAAGGGCCTATCGTGAAAGAACTCAAGCCAATACTTTTTCATTTTCATGTAGTAGATCCTAGGAAACATACGTATGAGATATTTACAGCCCTTCTTCGGCCCCTTCACCGGTAGGGTGGTCAAGATCGAGCTCCTCAAATCCCTTCCTTATTTCATCCACCATCACAACAGCATAGCCTTGTGGAATCGGAAGGCCATGAAAAGTTGCGCCGGGTTCAGGAGGTGCAACAGAGCCGACAGCCGCCTTCACTTTGGGGTTCTTCCATTGCGTCATAAGGTGGCAATCTTGAGCCTCTGTGATAGCATCCACAGGGTAGCTAGGAGCCGTGAAGTCAGGTTGCTGAAGGAGCTCGGAGGAAGCCACGTTGCTTCTCCGCTGAGATGGCGGGGTAGCTTCTAGGGTAGCTCCGTGATACGTCTCCAACGTATCTATAATTTTTTATTGTTCCATGCTATTATATTACCTATTTTGGATGTTTATGGGCTTTACTTTACGCTTTTATATCATTTTTGGGACTAGCTACTAACCGGAGGCCTAGCCCGAATTGCTGTTTTTTTGCCTATTTCAATGTTTCGAAGAAAAGGAATATCAAATGGAATGAAACCTTCGGGAACATGATTTTTGGAACAAACGCAATCCAGGAGACTTGGAGTGGATGTCAAGAAGCAGCCGAGGCGGCCACGAGGCAGGAGGGCGCACCCTAGGGGGGTGGGCGCGCCCCCCACCCTCGTGGGCCCCTCGTGGGTCCCCTGACCTACCTTCTTCGCCTATATATGTCTACGTACCCCGAAAACATCGAGGAGCACCACGAAAACCTATTTCCACCGCCGCAACCTTCTGTATCCGCGAGATCCCATCTTGGAGCCTTCGTCGGCGCTCCGTCGGAGGGGGCATCAACCATGGAGGGCTTCTACATCAACACCATAGCCTCTTCGATGAGTTGTGAGTAGTTTACCACAGACCTTCGGGTCCATAGTTATTAGCTAGATGGCTTCTTCTCTCTCTTTGAATCTACATACAAAGTTCTCCTCGATCTTCTTGGAGATCTATTCGATGTAACTCTTTTTGCAGTGCGTTTGTCGAGTTCCGATGAATTGTGGGTTTATGATCAAGTTTATCTATGAGAAATATTTGAATCTCCTCTGAATTATTTTATGTATGATTGGTTATCTTTGCAAGTCTCTTCGTATTATCAATTTGATTTGGCCTACTAGATTGATCTTTCTTGTAATGGGAGAAGTGCTTAGCATTGGGTTCTATCTTGTGGTGTCCTTTCCCAGTGACAGCAGGTGCAGCAAGGCATGTATGTTGGGGAACGTAGTAATTTCAAAAAAAATCTTACGCACACGCAAGATCATGGTGATGCATAGCAACGAGAGGGGAGAGTGTTGTCCACGTACCCTCGTAGACCGAAAGCGGAAGCATTATAACAACGCGGTTGATGTAGTCGTACGTCTTCGGGGCCCAACTGATCAAGCACCGAAACTATGGCACCTCCGAGTTCTAGCACACATTCAGCTCGATGACGATCCCCGGACTCTGATCCAGTAGAATGTCGGGGAAGAGTTCCGTCAGCACGATGGCGTGGTGACTGATACGTCTCCAACGTATCTATAATTTTTGTTTGCTCGATGCTAGATTATCTACTGTTTTGGACTATATTGGGCTTTATTTTCCACTTTTATATTATTTTTGGGACTAACCTATTAACCGGAGGCCTAGCTCGGAATTGCTGTTTTTTGCCTATTTCAGTGTTTCGAAGAAAAGGAATATCAAACGGAGTCCAAAAGACCTGAAACTCCACGGAACCTGTTTTTGGACCAGAAGAAGCCCATGGAGTACCGGAAGCTCACCATGGGAGTCCCGGGCTGCCCACGAGGGTGGGGGGTGCGCCACCCTACCTCGTGGCCAGCCCAGAAGTCCACCGACGTACCTCCCGCACCCATATATACTCTCGTACCCTAAAACTTCCAGAATGGAGATTGGATCAGAAGTTCCGCCGCCGCAAGCCTCTGTAGCCACGAGAAATCAATCTAGGCCCTCTTCGGCGCCCTGTCGGAGGGGGCCATCATCACCAGTGGCCATGGAGGAGTATCCCGGAGGGATCTTCATCATCATGAAGGCCAAGGACCAGAGGGTGGAGGCCATGGAGGAGGAAGCACAAGGGGGAGAACCTCTCCTTCTCTCTTCCAGTGGCGCCAGAGTGCCATCGGGAGGGGAATCATCGCCGCGGTGATCGTCTTCATCAACATCACCATCATCATCACCATCCTCATCTCTTTTACGCGGTCCACTCTCCCGCACCCCGCTGTAATCCCTACTTGAACATGGTGCTTTATGCCACATATTATGATCCAATGATGTGTTGCCATCTTATGATGTTTTGAGTAGATATCTTTTGTCTTTGGGTCGATTGATGACCTAGATTGGTATGAGTTGTATGTTTTATTTTGGTGTTGTCCTATGGTGCCCTCTGTGTCGCGCAAGCGTGAGGGATTCCCGCTGTAGGGTGTTGCAATACGTTCATGATTCGCTTATAGTGGGTTGGTGAGTGACTGAAACACAAACCCGAGTAAGAGGGATTGTTGCGTATGGGAATAAAGAGGACTTGATGCTTTAATGCTATGGTTGGGTTTTACCTTAATGATCTTTAGTAGTTGTGGATGCTTTCTAGAGTTCCAATCATAAGTGCATATGATCCAAGTAGAGAAAGTATGTTAGCTTATGCCTCTCCCTCATATGAAATTGCAATGACGACTATCGATCTTGTTAACAATTGCTTAGGACAATTCCGCACACCGATCCACCATTATTCCACACTTGCTATTTATATTATTTAGTAATATATTCTAACGTTATGATAACAGCACCTAATATTATATTTTAGCTCTCTGATTTCATGCAAAGTTATCCTCTTCATACCCACAACGTAGTTTGATTTCCCGTTGCTAGTTGGAAGTAAACGTTCGGTGCACGTAGAGTCGTATCAGTGGCAGATAGGGCTTGAGAGAATATTGATCTTACCTTTAGCTCCTTGTGGGTTCGACACTCCATACTTATCACTTCCATCTTTGGAAAGTGCTACGATGATTCCTTGCACTTGGGGATTATCAAGCTCTTTTCTGGCGCTGTTGCCGGGGAGCAATAGCGTGGGGTTGATATTCTCGTGTGTGCTTGTTTGCTTTCTTCACTAAGTAGATTTTGTTTTTCCTTTTTGTTTCTGTTTAGTTGTGGGTGAAGCATACAAAAAAATTTAAAAATGAAAATACAAAAAAATTTATTACTTTCCTTTCATGCCTAAAAAGTATTTCAAAAAGAGAAGTGATTGTAAGGTTTTGCATTGAAGAAGTGAGGGTCGACCTTGAGCACTTGTGCTCATGCTCACGGAAACAATGTAGAATTTTTCATGGAATTTTCTCTGTAAATAATTATCCCCTTGTATATATTCCTTGTATTATAAAAATAAATGTGCCAAGCTTGGTTTTAGGATGATTAGATTGCTTGTTTGCTTTGTGCAGAATAAGAACAGAAACTTTGGTTGTAGTGCATGAATTTACATTTTTAACTGGAAAGTCAAATGGTTCTGATTCTTTTTGAACATTACTTCTGTACAAATTTTTAAAATTTTAAAATTTAGTTTATAATTTTAGGAGTTAAATAAGTTTGGCAAACTTCCAGATTACTACAGACTGTTCTGTTTTTAACAGATTCTGTTTTGCGTGTGTTGTTTGCTTATTTCGATGAATCTATGAGTAGTATCGGAGGGTATGAACCATAGAGAAGTTGGAATACAGTAGATTTAACATCAATACCAATAAAGAATGAGTTCATTACAGTACCTAAAGGTAGTGATTTTCTTTATTACACTAACGGATCTCACAAGTTTTTGTTAAAGTTTTGTGTGGATGAAGTGTCTGAAGGTCGAGGAGCTATCAATATGAGAAGAATAAAGAGAGGCAAGAGTTCAAGCTTGGGGATTCCCAAGGCACCCCAAGTAAATATTCAAAGGGTACTCAAGCATCTAAGCTTGGGGATGCCCCAATTGGCATCCCATCTTTCTTCTTCAACAATTATCGGTATACCTTGGTTTTTGTTTTGTTCACATGATTTGTGTCCTTTGTGTTTTTATTTTTCTTCAAGAACCATGCTAGAATGAGATATCCCTTCATTGATTTATAGAATACTTCATGTGCTTCACTTAAATCTTTTAAGTATGATCTTATAGAATTGCTCTTTGTGCTTCACTTAAATCTTTTGAGTATGGTTTTATAGAATGCTTCATGTGCTTCACTTATACACTTTGAGCTTGGATATTGGTTAGTTGTAGAATGCTCCATGAACTTCACTTATATCTTTAGGTGTATGAATAATTCTATCATTTAAAGTGGGTTTGGAAGAGTGTTAACTTTAGGAGTTAGTGATTCCACTATTTTGGAAGTGTTGAATCTTAGTGTGATATTTATGAAAGTGGATTTGGAAGAGTGTCAACTTTAGCTAGTAATGATTCCACTATTTCGAAAGAGGTTCCAATTGAGTATGAGAACAAAGTTGCTATCCATGATGCTACTGAAGATTATTATGAGGGAGGAATACATGCTTGTAGGAGTTGCAATAATATGAAGTTTCCTCTCTATGTGCTTAAAGTTTTGAAGTTATACTTGTTTTGCCTTCCTATGATAGTTGATTGTTGTTCTTATAAATTGTGTGCTCACAAAATCCCTAGGCATAGGAAGTAGGTTATATTTAAATGTGCTAGTTATATTCTTCAAGATGCTCTCTTTGTGCTTCAATTCTTGTCTATTATGTGAGCATCATTGAAATCATCATGCCTAGCTAAAAGGCATTAAAGAAAAGCGCTTGTTGGGAGACAACCCAATATTTACCCTTAATGTTTTTGTATGTTTACGTGATTAAGCTACTGTAGTAATCATGTTTTATAGCTTTTGTTTCAATAAAGTGCCAAGTGAGACCTTTGGGAAGACTTGGGTGAAAGCTAATGTGATCTTGCTGTAAAAAACAGAAACTTTGCGCTCACGAGAATAGATGTCACTTTTTACAGAAGAGTGATATTGAGTTGATTCTTTTGGCAGAAGATTAATAGACAAATTCCTCACGTCCACCGATTTATTTAATAATTTTTGGAGTAGCAGAAGTATGGTTATTGTTCAGATCATTACAGACTGTTCTGTTTCTGACAGATTCTGTTTTCATTGCATAGTTTGCTTGTTTTCTAGTTTCTATGACTTATATTCCTCAATATAAATTGTATAAATGATATGGTAAAGTAGGAATTGTGTGATAACAATTATGAACCTTGTCTTTGACAGTACCAAAGTGAATGGTTTGCTCTTTATCATACTAATCTATCTCACGAAGTTTGGTTAAGTTTTGTGTGATTGAAGTTTTCAAGTTTTGGGTGAGATATCGATATGAGGAGAATAAGGAGTGGAAAGACCCTAAGATTGGGGATTCCCAAGGCACCCCAAGGTAATATTCAAGGAAGACTCAAGCTCCTAAGCTTGGGGATGCCCCGGAAGGCATCCCTCTTTCGTCTTCAAAACTATCGGTATACCTTACTCGGAGCTATATTTTTATTCGTCACGTGATGTGTGTTTTGCTTGGAGCGTCAATTTATTTTGCTAGTATTTGCTTGCTGTTATGTAGAATAATGTTTGGCATCTTTGTTTTCAATAAAAATGTCAAGGATGGCCTTTTACCATGCTTATTTTGCAAGTATACATGTTGCTGTTTGAAAAAAAAAGTTTACTGCTGTCGCAAAAATTCCTTAGAAAAGTCAGAATGTTCTAAAATGTTGAAACCTTTTGCATAATAAGATCTGATAAATTTACTACAGTGGGAATTTTCTTTCATAATTTTTGAAGTTAGGGAAGTATGATGAATCTTGCACTCTTTACAGACTATACTGTTTTGGCAGATTGCTGTTATGGTTGCATTGTTTGCATATGTTTGCTTGTTTAATGATTCTATTTGAGGATAGGAGTGTTAAATATGCAGAGGCATTTAGTATGCAATGTTGAATAATAATATTAGTAATTTGTTACAGTACAAAATGATAAGGTTTTGCATTGGTTTATACTAACCTATCTCACGAGTTCTTGTTGAGTTTGGTGTGTATGAAGCTTTTGAGATTTAGGAAACTGACGTATAAAAGGAATTAAGGAGACACAAAAGCTCAAGCTTGGGGATGACCAAGGCACCCCAAGACATTATTTCAAGAAATCTCAAGCATCTAAGCTTGGGGATGCCCCGGTAGGCATCCCACCTTTTCTCTTCAACAACTATCGGTTAGTATAGGTTGAACCTAAGTTTTTGCTTCTTCACATGAGTTGTGCTATCCTTGCAATGTCATTTTATTTTGTTTTGCTTTCTGTTTGAATAAAATCATTGGATCTGAAATACTGAATGAAAAAGAATCCTCCCATGGCTAGTTAATAATTTTACTACTCAGTGTTCTTCACTCATATCTTTTGGAGTAGTTTGTCATTTGCTCACATGCTTCATGTCTATCCTATGAGTAAGTGGTTGAATGAATTGAATGTCATAAACCTGAACTTTTATATGTTTCATATGCTTATAACATGGTTAGTGACGACTTCACACATAGAAAGTATGAGGCATAAAAGTTATTGAGAGTTGGCAAACATAGTTTTGGTCATCGTTGCAATTAATAGGAAGTAATAAGGAAAGAGAGGTTCACATACAGATATATTATCTTGGACATCTTTTATGATTGTGAAGCACACATTAAGTATGACATGCTAAAACAGTTGACGTTGGACAAGGAAGACAACGTAATGGTTTATGTTTTCCGACATCTCAGTTAAAGTATATTGTAATTGACCTTCCAAACATGTTGAGCTTGCCTTTCCCCCTCATGCTAGCCAAAATTCTCAACACCAAGTAGAGATACTACTTGTGCTTCCAAAATCCATAAACCCAATTTTGCCATGAGAGTCCACCATACCTACCTATGGATTGAGTAAGATCCTTCAAGTAAGTTGTCATTGGTGCAAGCAATAAAAATTGCTCTCTAAATATGCATGACTTATTAGTGTGGAGAAAATAAGCTTTGTACAAACTTGTTGTGGAAGTAATAAAAGCGACGGACTACATAATAAAGGTCCACATACAAGGGGCAATATAAAGTGACGTTCTTTTGCATTAAGATTTTGTGCATCAACCCTAAACGTGCATGACAACCTCTGCTTCCCTCTGCGAAGGCTTATCTTTTACTTTATGTTTTTACTTTATGCTTGAGTCAAGGTGATCCTCACCATTCCCTTTTTCATTTTATCCTTTGGCAAGCTCCTTATGTTTGAAAGATCATGATATATATATATCCAATTGGATGTAAGTCAGCATGGGCTATTATTGTCGACATCACCTAAAGGTGAATACGTTGGGAGGCAACACAATAAGCCCCTATCTTTCTCAGTGTCCGGCTAAAACTCCATAACCACAAGTATTGCGTGAGTGTTAGCAATTGTAGAAGACTATATGATAGTTGAGTCTGTGGACTTGCTGAAAAGCTCTATTCTTGACTCTTTCTGATGTTATGATAAATTGCAATTGCTTCAATGACTGAGATTATAGTCTGTTAGTTCTCAATGAAGTTTCTGAACCATGCTTGATATTGTGACTTGCTTGTTACTTGATCATGAAAAGCTTTATGAGATGAGCTATTGTTATGATATGTATTGATGCTAGAAAAAGTGATTGGAATTGTCATTGATCAAACTTAAGCACTTACTAGCATTCCACATCAAAAATTATCTTTTTTATCATTTACCTACTCGAGGACGAGCAGGAATTAAGCTTGGGGATGCCTGATACGTCTCCAACGTATCTATAATTTTTGTTTGCTCCATGCTAGATTATCTATTGTTTTGGACTATATTGGGCTTTATTTTCCACTTTTATATTATTTTTGGGACTAACCTATTAACCGGAGGCCCAGCCCAGAATTGATGTTTTTTTGCCTATTTCAGTGTTTCGAAGAAAAGGAATATCAAATGGAGTCCAAAAGACCTGAAACTCCACGGAACCCGTTTTTGGACCAGAAGAAGCCCATGGAGTACTGGAAGCTCACCATGGGAGTCCCGGGCAGCCCACGAGGGTGGGGGCGCGCCCACCCCCCCTGGGGCGCGCCCCCCTACCTCGTGGCCAGCCCGGAAGTCCACCGATGTACCTCCTGCACACATATATACTCTCATACCCTAAAACTTCCAAAACGGAGATTGGATCAGAAGTTCCGCCGCCGCAAGCCTCTGTAGCCACGAGAAATCAATCTAGGCCCTCTCCGGCGCCCTGCCGGAGGGGGCCATCATCATCGGTGTCCATGGAGGAGTATCCTGGAGGGGTCTTCATCATCATGAAGGCCAAGGACCAGAGGGTGGAGGCCATGGAGGAGGAAGCACAAGGGGGAGAACCTCTCCTCCTCTCTTCCGGTGGCGCCGGAGTGCCATCGGGAGGGGAATCATCGCCGCGGTGATCGTCTTCATCAACATCACCATCATCATCACCATCCTCATCTCTTTTATGCGGTCCACTCTCCCGCACCCTGCTGTAATTCCTACTTGAACATGGTGCTTTATGCCACATATTATGATCCAATGATGTGTTGCCATCTTATGATGTTTTGAGTAGATATATTTTGTCTTTGCGTCGATTGATGACCTAGATTGGTATGAGTTGTATGTTTTATTTTGGTGCTGTCCTATGGTGCCCTCCGTGTCGCGCAAGCGTGAGGGATTCCCGCTGTAGGGTGTTGCAATACGTTCATGATTCACTTATACTGGGTTGGTGAGTGCCTGAAACACAAACCCGAGTAAGAGGGATTGCTGTGTATGGGAATAAAGAGGACTTGATGCTTTAATGCTATGGTTGGGTTTTGCCTTAATGATCTTTAGTAGTTGCGGATGCTTGCTAGAGTTCCAATCATAAGTGCATATGATCCAAGTAAAGTATGTAAGCTTATGCCTCTCCCTCATATGAAATTGCAATGATGACTATCGATCTTGTTAACAACTGCTTAGGACAATTCCGCACACCGATCCACCATTATTCCACACTCGCTATTTATATTATTTATTAATATATTCTAACTTTATGATAACAACACCTAATTTTCTATTTTAGCTCTCTGATTTCATGCAAACTTATCTTCTTCATACCCACAACGTAGTTTTATTTCCCGTTGCTAGTTGGAAGTAAACGTTCGGTGCACGTAGAGTCGTATCAATGGCAGATAGGGCTTGAGAGAATATTGATCTTACCTTTAGCTCCTTGTGGGTTCGACACTCCATACTTATCACTTCCATCTTTGGAAAGTGCTACGATGATTCCTCGCACTTGGGGATTATCAGTGACGATCTTGATGTTCTACCGTCGCAGGGCTTCGCCTAAGCACTGCTATAATATTATCAAGGACTATGGTGGAGGGGGGCACCGCACACGGCTAAGAGATCGAGAGATCAATTTTTGTGTCCTTGGGGTGCTCCCTGCCCCAGTATATAATGGAGCAAGGGGGAGGCCGTCCGGCCCTCTATGGCGCGCCCCCAAGAGGGGAATCCTACTAGGACTCCAAGTCCTAGTAGGTTTCCACCTAAAGGGAGAGAGGGGGAAGGAAGGAAAGGGAGAGGGAGAAGGAAAGGGGGGCGCCGCCCCCCTATCCTAGTCCAATTCGAACCAGAGGGGGAGGGGCGCGCGGCCTGCCCTAGGCCGCCCCTCTCTCTCTCCACTAAGGCCCATCGAGGCCCATTAGTTCCCCCGGGGGTTCCGATAACCCTCTGGCACTCCGGTTTTATCTGAAACTTCTCCGGAACACTTCCTGTGTCCCAATATAGTCGTCCAATATATCAATCTTCATGTCTTGACCATTTAGAGACTCCTCGTCATGTCCGTAATCACATTTGGGACTCCGAACAAACCTAATACTCTAGATGCATGCTGGATAGCGGTCGATGTGTGGAGTAATAGTAGTAGATGCAGGCAGGAGTCGGTCTACTTGTTGTGGACGTGATGCCTATATACATGATCATGCCTAGATATTCTCATAACTATGCACTTATCTATCAATTGCTTGACAGTAATTTGTTCACCCACCGTAATACTTATGCTATCTTGAGAGAAGCCATTAGTGAAACCTAAGGCCCCCGGGTCTATCTTTTATCATATAAGTTTCCAATCTATCTTTATTTGCAATCTTTACTTTTCAATCTATATCATAAAAATACCGAAAATATTTATCTTATCTTATTATCTCTATTAGATCTCACTTTCGCAAGTTACCGTGAAGGGATTGACAACCCCTTTATCGCGTTGGTTGCGAGGTTCTTGTTTGTTTGTGTAGGTATGAGGGACATGCGTGGAGCCTCCTACTGGATTGATACCTTGGTTCTCAAAAACTGAGGGAAATACTTACGCTACTTTGCTGCATCACCCTTTCCTCTTCAAGGGAAAACCAACGCAGTGCTCAAGAGGTAGCACTCCGGCAGTTCGCTGCCTATGAACTGCTTGTTCCTCTAGCACTCGTACCCTTGCATTCAGCTTCTGCAGTTCGGTCTGCTCCAGCTTCCTCTTCCTCTCCCGGGTTTTGTAACCGCCTGCACCGGGAAACCCAACATTCCATGCAATGGAGCCTGCCGTGCCTCGTGTTCGTCCAGGGTGCTCAGGATTCCTGAGGGCCTCTGTGAGCTCGTTGTTGTCTCTGTCGGGAACAACGTCCCTTGCTGTGCTGTGGCGATATACTGCTGAAGCTTCTTGACGGGTATTTCAAGTTGCTCTTCCGTCCAAGCGCACTTCCCTGTTTCAGGGTCCAAGGTTCCCCCAACCCCGAAGAACAAAGTCCTTGAACAGTTTAGCCAGTTCAATGTCTCTAGTTCGACCCCTTTATCAAGCAGGTCACACTCAGCCTTGTCCCACAACGGCCGGGCTTTGAGGTAGCCACCTAACCCCGTGCGATGGTGATGCTCCTTCTTTGCAGCATCTATCTTGTTTGTCCCTGACATATTCTTACTCTTCTCCGATGTTTTGTAGGCCACAAATGCGGGCCAATGATCTCTTCTCTTCTCAAATCGACCGGTGAATTTTGGAGTCTTCTCTTTGTCGACAAACATTGATTTCAACTCATTCTTCCACCTCCTGAATAGATCTGCCATCTTCTTAAGAACATGAGCTTTGACCAATGGATCTATAACTGGCTTATCCGGATCCTCCTCTTGAGGTAGGGTGAAATTTTCCTTCAGCGCGGTCCAAGGATCATCTTTCTGTCTATTGTTGACATAAGACACTTGAGGGTCTTCATTCTTAGGCTTATTCCATCGGTGGATGCTAATCGGGATCATGTCCCCAACCAGAACCTTGCACTGAGCAGAAAATGCTTCCTTGGTCCGGCTGGCTTCAATCAGTTGGCCATCGTCTGCGATTACTGTGATCGTGAACCTTTTGTCCTGGCACAACTTTTTCTTTGGGCCTCGTCTCGTTACCGTAGTTTGGGTCGATTCGGAGGGCTAGAAAAGAAGAAAGAAGAGTTAATATATATATATATATATATGTGTGTGTGTGTGTGTGTGTGTGTGTGTGTGCATACCAAAACAATTAATGCATCAATTAGCTAGTCTGCATAGGTTTAATTAATATATATACCTCACCGGACTTTGCAACAGCTCCTTCCTCCGTTCGCTCACCAGAGCCGTCATCACTATCTACTTCTTCCACCGGCATTCGGTCACCGGAGCCATCATGATCATGTCCTTCCACCTCCATTGTTCGATCACCGGAGCCTGCTTCACCCTCTCCTTCCAGACCATCGGTGTCATTGAGATACGACAAGAGATCACCTCCACCGTGGATTATGTCCCCCAACAACAGTTCTGCTTCCAAGTCTCGGTGCTCCATAGTTTCTGGAAATATTACAACATGGCAATTAATATACAAACATGACAGATGGATATATTAGTGGCAACCGTAAACCTAGCTAGCTCGACGCTTCTACGGTTTGTGGTGGCCTCGACAACGCTTCTAGGGTTTGGGGTGGCCTCATCAGCGCTTCTAGGGTTTGGGGTGGCCTCGACAATGCTTCTATGGTTTCTCTCATGAATGTACGACGTCCGGAACAACAAGGGATTTAACAAAATGACCCCATTCTGGATGTGCAGAAAATGGTCCCTATTTTTCCTTATCTCATCTACCCTTCTATATGTCACGTTGTCTAGTGTCAAAGGATTCAAGAAAACCATGGCTTCATCATTAGCCGGAAGTAACAGGCGCATGATGGTATGGAGCTCTTCAAAATTATTTGGAATGGAGTCCTGATAGGATAATTCGCTTCTTGGTATGAAGTTCAGCAAGAGACTTTCGAATATCACTATTTGGATGGCCTTTGCTGAACTTCGTACCAAAAGGTGAATTATCCTATCAGGATTCAGTTCCAAAATAATCTTGGAGAGCTTCATACCATCATGCACCTGTTACTTCCGGCGAATTATGAGACCATGGATTTCTTCAATACTTTGACACAAGAGAACGTGCAAATATGGTATGCTAGATGAGATCAGGAAAAACATGGATCAACTTAATTATGCACATCCATAATGGGGGCATTCTTGATAAATCTCTAGGGTTTGGGTGTCCTCGAGAGTTGGTCGAGCGAGAGAGGGTTGATCGACCTCCCCCTCTCGACCACTCGGTGATCCTCGACCCTCGACCCCGCCCCCTCCCCCATCATGTGGAAGTTATCAAGGAGGTGGTATATCGACCCCCCCCCATGTTGAAGTTATCGGGGAGGGGGTTTACGGACAACGACATACCCGATAAAAAGTAAGAAGAGGAAGAAGAAGAAGAAAAAAAAGAGGAGAAGAAGAAAGAAATAGAGGAGAAGACCGAAGAAAAAAAAGAAGAAAAAAAAGAGGAGAAGAAGAAGGAATAGAGGAGAAGAAGAAAAAATCCTCTATTCCTTTGTCTTCTCCTCTCTTTTTTCTTCTTCTTTCTCTTCTTATTTTTTTTCTCCTCTTCTTCCTCTCCTCTTCTTCTCCTTCTTCTTCTCCTTCTCCTCTATTCCTAAAACTAAAATAAACTAAACTAAATTAAACTAAAACAAAAACTAAAATAAAATAAACTGAATTAAATAAACTAAACTAAAAGAATCCTAAAACTAAACTAAACTTCTTCTCCTCCTTTTTTTCTTCTTTTTTTTCATCCTAAAACTCTATGAACAAAATTACAACAGAAAAAAAATCATAAAAATTTCTATGAACATAATTCAACAGAAAAAAATCATAAAAATTCTATGAAAAAGTGACATATTCTTTGCATATGAACATACAAACATTTGCATATTCTACAATAATATCACCAAAAAAAATCTATGAACAGAAAAAATTCTAACTTTTGCATATTCTTTGCATATGAACATACATACATCATCATCTACTACTACTACAAATAAAAAAATCTATACTCTTTGCATATGAACAGGGGTCGTCGTCGGTGTCGGGGCGGGCGGCGGCGTTGGGGCGCGGGGGGGGGGGGGGGGGGGGAACAGCGCGGTGAGGCTCACAGTGCAGTGGATCGGCGGCGAGTTCGGGGCAGGGCTGGGCACGCGCGATGGCAAGGGCGGGGCAGGGCTTGGCGCGCGCGACGGCGAGGTCGGGGCAGGGCTCCGCGACGGCAAGGTCGGGGCAGGGCGCGTCGAGGTCGGAGCAGGGTGCGGCTATGCGACGGAGACGGCGGACGGGGGAGTGGCAGCCTGGCGGCGTCGATAACCTCGACGTCGTCGGGCGGCAACTGCCGATGAAATGTGAAAAAAATGCTAGGTGCTGGTTTATGTAGCAAGGACTTTGGTCCCAGTTCGTGGCACAAGCCGGGACCAATGCCCCCCTTTGGTCCCACTTCGTGTCAGCAACCGGGACCAAAGGTCTGTTTTCAGCAGCCCAAAGGGCGGGAAGCAGAGACCTTTGGTCCCGGTTGGTGGCACGAACCAGGACCAATTCGTCCCGGTTTGTGGCACCAACCGGGACCAATGGCCTGCGCTTGCCAAAGCCATGGTGCGGTGGGATGTTTAATCCCACCTTGCTAGCTGAGGAGCGGCCGCACCTGTTTATAAGCGCTGCCCCGCCATCTCTCTCGAACTCCTCTGAAGTACAGGCCTATGGGCTTAATCTTACACTGCTATGCCTATGGGCCTGCTGGGCCTTCTACGGGCATCTATCCTTGCCCAACTAGCTGGGTTTCTAGTCGTATTCAGGCCGTGGAGGCCCAATAGGTGGAAAGTTTTTCTGTTTTTTTGTTTTCTTTTTTGCTTTTTTGCTTTATTTTTTTGTAGTTTTCCAGTGATTCTTTTTGCTGTTAGGTCCCAAAAATTATAGACATTCTGCTAGTGCCATTAATTTTCAAATTTGAATAGTTTAAATTTGAATTCTTTTAAATGAGTGTGAATCGCTAATTTGTGAATAACTTTACTATAAAAATAGATTTTTGAGTGATTCTTTTTCCTAGTATTTAATATTATTGTGTTTTGTCATTATATTAAATTTGTAGTTTTTAGGTTATTTTAAATGTCTATTTTAATCAAGAACATATTTTTTTAGTTTCTATTAAATTTTCTAACAAAAAAATTCTTTATGAAAATTCTTTTTGCCATTAATGTTTTGAACAGAAAATACTTTGATAATTTTAGATGCATAAATTTTATATAATTTTAATTTAAAAAATACTAGAGGTATTCTTTTTGCTATTGAAGAATATTATAGTTTTGTTTTTGTTGATCATAACAGAATATTTTAATTGATTATTTTAAGTTCATTCTTTTTGCTATTAGTTCATTCTTTTTGCGCTAAATGACCCTGCAATTGAATACACTACAAATGAACTCTGAAAAGGTTGAAAGTTGGCATGGTATCATCATTTCAGCCACATAGCATGTGCTAAAAAGTTGACATGGTTAGCCCAAAAACTGGATGCACTTCATTTACAAAACGGGCAATCTCTTTCGAAGTAACAAGATTTCAAACGAAAACTCATTTGTTATGAAGGGATTTCATTTTTTTTGAACTTATTTGAACTCCAGACTTTTTGTGTGTTCAAATTGCACCATTCAAAGCCGCATCATCAATTTTTAACCCTTTCTGACTTCATTTGTTATTTTTCATGCATTTACTATTTTTGAGCTATATGACCCTGAAACTGAAAAGCACTACAAATGAACTCTGAAAAGGTTGAAAGTTGGCATGGTATCATCATTTCACCCACATAGCATGTGCTAAAAAGTTGAGAGGCTTACGGCAAAAATGGATGCACTTCATGTACAAAACGGACAATCTCTTTCAAAGTATCAGGGTTTTATACGGTAACTCGTCTGTTACAAAAGGCATTTCATTTCTTCACATGCAGCTGCAGTGATATTCTAGATCAAAAGCATCATCATAATAGTTGTGGAGAGAAAGTCTTCACTTTTTCTACGCTTGTGTCCTTTGCTTATTGCGCCGTAACCATAGATATTCTTCATCGCTTAACAGGGTGCTTGGGTCAGCCCTGACTTTGAAGGGAGGAATTTCATGGAACTTTTCATAATCTTCAGACATGTCTGTCTTGCCCTCCGATCCCATGATGTCTCTTTTTCCTGAAAGAAATATGTTGCGCTTTGGCTCATCGTATGATGTATTCGCTTCCTTATCTTTTCTTTTTCTCGGTTTGGTAGACATGTCCTTCACATAGAAAACCTGTGCCACATCATTGGCTAGGACGAATGGTTCGTCTGTGTACCCAAGATTGTTGAGATCCATTATTGTCATTCCGTACTGTGGGTCTACCCTTACCCCGCCTCTTGACAGATTGACCCATTTGCACTTAAATAAAGGGACCTTAAAATCACGTCCGTAGTCAAGTTCCCATATGTCCACTATGTAACCATAATATGTGTCCTTTCCCCTCTTGGTTGCTGCATCAAAGCGGACACCGCTATTTTGGTTGGTGCTCTTTTGATCTTGGGCGATCGTGTAAAATGTATTCCCATTTATCTCGTATCCTTTGTAAGGCAATACAGTCAAAGATGGTCCCCCGGACAACGAGTACAACTCATCAAAAACAGTGTTCTCACGTCTAAGATGTGTTTCCAACCAACTGCCGAAAGTCCTGATGTGTTCACATGTAATCCAGTCATCACACTGCTCCGGGTGTTTAGAGCGCAGAATGTTCTTGTGTTCATCGACATACGGGTTCACCAAGGTAGAGTTGTGTAGAACTATGTAGTGTGCTTGAGACCAAGAATGGCCGTCCCTACATATTATTGAGTCCCCTCCTAGCGTGCCTTTTCCAGTCAGTCTCCCCTCATACCGCGATTGGGGGAGACCAATCTTCTTAAGGACATGAATGAAGTCAACACAAAACCCAATGGCATCCTCTGTTTGATGGCCCATGAAGATGCTTCCTTCTGGCCTAGCGCGGTTACGGACATATTTCTTAGGACTCCCATGAACCTCTCAAAGGGGAACATATTGTGTAGAAATACAGGGCCCAGAATGACAATCTCGCCGACTAGATGAACTAGGACGTGCATCATGATATTGAAGGAGGGTGGGAACACTAGCTCGAAACTGACAAGACATTGCGCCATATCACTCCTTAACCTTGATAGGATTTCTGGATCGATCACCTTCTGAGAGATTGTATTGAGGAATGTACATAGCTTCACAATGGCTAATCAAACGTTTTCCGGTAGAAGCCCCCTCAATGCAACCGGAAGCAGTTGTGTCATAATCACATGGCAGTCATGAGACTTTAGGTTCTGGAACTTTTTCTCTGGCATATTTATTATTCCCTTTATATTCGATAAGAAGCCAGACGGGACATTCATACTGAGCAGGCATTCAAAGAAGATTTCCTTCTCTTCTTTGGTAAGAGCGTAGCTGGCAGGACCTTCATACTGCTTTGGAGGCATGCCATCTTTTTCGTGCAAACGTTGCAGGTCCTCCCGTGCCTCCCGTGTATCTTTTGTCTTCCCATACACGCCAAATAAGCCTAGCAGGTTCACGCAAAGGTTCTTCGTCACGTGCATCACGTTGATTGAAGAGCGGACCTCTAGGTCTTTCCAGTAGGGTAGGTCCCAAAATATAGATTTCTTCTTTCACATGGGTGCGTGCCCCTCAACGTCATTCAGAACAGATAGTCCGCCGGGACCCTTTCCAAAGATTACTTTTAAATCATTGACCATAGCAAGTACGTGATCACTGATGTCTACTACGCAACCTTCTTCTTGTAGACGTTCTTGGGCCTGCAAGTGCACAGGTTTGTAGGACAGTAGCAAATTTCCCTCAAGTGGATGACCTAAGGTTTATCAATCCGTGGGAGGCGTAGGATTAGATGGTCTCTCTCAAGCAACCCTGCAACCAAATAACAAAGAGTCTCTTGTGTCCCCAACACACCCAATACAATGGTAAATTCTATAGGTGCACTAGTTCGGCGAAGAAATGGTGATACAAGTGCAATATGGATGGTAGATAAAGGTATTTGTAATCTGAAAATATAAAAACAGCAAGGTAACTAATGATAAAAGTGAGCGTAAACGGTATTGCAATGATAGGAAACAAGGCCTAGGGTTCATACTTTCACTAGTGTAAGTCCTCTCAACAATAATAACATAATTGGATCACATAACTATCCCTCAACATGCAACAAAGAGTCACTCCAAAGTCACTAATAGCGGAGAACAAACTAAGAGATTATGGTAGGGTACGAAACCACCTCAAATTTATTCTTTCCAATCAATCCGTTGGGCTATTCCTATAAGTGTCACAAACAGCCCTAGAGTTCGTACTAGAATAACACCTTAAGATACAAATCAACCAAAACCCTAATGTCACCTATATACTCCAATGTCACCTCAAGTATCCGTGGGCATGATTATACGATATGCATCACACAATCTCAATTCATCTACTCAAACCAACACATAGAACCTCAAAGAGTGCCCAAAGTTTCTACCGGAGAATCACGACGAAAACATGTGCCAACCCCTATGCATAGGTTCATGGGCGGAACCCGCAAGTTGATCACCAAAACATACATCAAGTGGATCAATAGAATAACCCATTGTCACCACGGTTATCCCACGCAAGACATACATCAAGTGTTCTCAAATCTATAAAGACTCAATCCGATAAGATTACTTCAAGGGGAAAACTCAATTCATTACAAGAGAGTAGAGGGGGAGAAGAAACATAAGATCCAACTACAATAGCAAAGCTTGCGATACATCAAGATCGTGCCAAATCAAGAACACGAGAGAGAGAGAGAGAGAGAGAGATCAAACACATAGCTACTGGAACATACCCTCAGCCCCGAGGGTGAACTACTCCCTCCTTGTCATGGAGAGCGCCGGGATGATGAAGGTGGCCACCGGAGATGGATCCCCCCTCCGGCAGGGTACCGGAAAGGGGTCCCGATTGGTTTTTCGTGGCTCTGGAGGCTTGCGGCGGCGAAACTCCCGATCTAATCTCTGTTTTGGAAGTTTTAGGATACGAGAGTATATATGGGTGAAAGGAGTATGTCGGTGGAGCTACAGGGGCCCCACGAGGCAGGGGGGCACGCCCGGAGGGGTGGGCGTGCCCCCCACCCTCGTGAGCACCTCCCGTATCTTCTGACGTGGGGTCCAAGTCCATCAGGTGGGTTTCCTTCCAAAATAACTTCTCCAGTTGATTTCGTTCCGTTTTGACTCCGTCTGATATTCCTTTTCCTCGAAACACTGAAATAGGCATAAAACAGCAAATCTGAGCTGGGCCTCCGGTTAATAGGTTAGTCCCAAAAATAATATAAAAGTGGATAATAAAGCCCAATATTTCCTAAAACAGTAGATAATATAGCATGGAGCAATCAAAAATTATAGATACGTTGGAGACGTATCAAGCATCCCCAAGCTTAATTCCTGCTCGTCCTCGAGTAGGTAAATGATAAAAAAGATAATTTTTTATGTGGAATGCTAGTTGGCATAATTTCATTGTAATTCTTCTTACTTGTGATATGCCCCCATGGGTTAGTTGGAATTTCCCGTTCAACTACCTCCTATATAAAAAAATCTATGTCAAGCTGGTCGGCATAATTGTCATAAACACTAAATGAAGCAAATAGTTATAAAAGATAATATATACCACATCCGAATCATAGACAGGACGAGGGCCGACGAGGGCGTATACCAAAACCATCGCACTATATAATAACAAGCAATAATAAAAGTAAGAAAATTAGACAAGTATCTATCTAATCATACAAGTAAGAATTTTTTTTCTTTTAGAAAGAAGATAAGAACAAGAGGCTCACCACGGTGTGCCGGCGACGAGATCGGCGCGAGCGATCGACGCGGTGAAGACGACGGAACGTGACGGACAGCTAAACCTAGACAAATATTAAGGAAAATGGAGTTTGGAGGTCGAGCTTGGAGAGGAGAAAGCTTAAGTAGTGTGGCTCCGGCATTTCATCGAACACCTCATGTGCATAGGAGGTGAGCTAGAGCACAACAAAGCTCTCCCCTCGCCAGCCAGAAAAACAGAGCAGTGGAGTGCTCTGCTCGCGGGCGAGGGGGTATATATAGGCACCTCATTGGTCCCGGTTCGTGGATGGAACCGGGACTAAAGGCCCCCCTTTGGTCCCGGTTCCAGCCACGAACCGGGACCAATGGGTCCCGATTCGTGTATGGAACCAGGACAAAAGGGTCCAGACGAACCGGGACCAATGCCCCATGAGGCCCGGCCGGCTCCCTGGGCCCGGGACGTATGCCCGCATGGGTCTCGATTCATGACTGAACCGGGACTAATGGGCTGGCCAGGCCTGGACCAAAGCCGTGTTTTCTACTAGTGTCTATAAGGGCAACTAACGGCAGAGGGGTAAATTTGAGCACCCCTCGAAATTAGGGGAAAATCTGAGTAGTGGGATAAAGTCAGGGGCATAGATGTAGATGTCCCTTATTACTAATGCATTTTAGACATTGCACTAATAGAGAGACATCACATACTTCCTAGATTTTTTCATGGATTCTCTAGTGTGTAGTTTGTTCCATTTTTCATGTCACTCTAGTGCATCAACATTGCACTTCGTGTGACGAAGGCAGGCCAGTCCGCTTTCTGGGCGATGCGGTCTCAGCGTCACACGTCCAGAGTGTTAGAGAGATGAGTTTAAACGTTGTAACCTCAACATCCTATCTCTATCTCTCCATCACGTATCTCTCTCTAAACCACGGACAGGTGTTGTTCCTATCTACGATCAATATAAACCACGCGGCTCCTCTCATGAGGAGTAGAAATGCTTCCATCTGACATGGTATACAGATCCATCATCTTCCCATCTATCTAGCCAGAAGCCCTATCGATCTAGAAATCCTATCGATTGCCAGAAACCTCATCGTTCACCAAAAACCAATCTCCATGTCTTCCTCCTCAGCCCCTTTCTCCCTCAACCTCGGAGCTGCAACCGCCAAGAAGCTTACCAAGGGGAATTTCCTCCTGTGGAAGGCGTAGATGCTGCTGGGCCTGCGAGGAGCGCAGGTCACCGGCCTCCTGATGGATCCAACACAGCGCCCCCGAAGATGGTGGAGCAACAGCAGACGGACAAAACGACAGTCATAGTGCCCAATCCCGTCTATGCGCCATGGCTGTCCAAGGACCAGCAAGTTCTCAACCATCTTTTGAACTCTCTGTCAAAAGAGATTCTCGCCCAAGTTGTGAGTAAAGAAAATATGTTTGATATATGGACTACCATTACCACTTTGTTTGCTTCGCCGTCCCAATCTCGAATCACGAATTTGAGAATTGCCATCACCACCACCAAGAAGGGCTCCATGTCGAGTACCTCATACATCGCTCGTTTGAAAAATCTCGGGGATGAACTTGCTGCAGCATGTCGGTCTGTCTCTGACCCAAAGATGGTGGACTATGTCCTCACTGGTCTTGATCGAGACTATGATCCGGTCGTGGTGGCCTGATACGTCTCCGACGTATACGTCTTTGATGTATCTATAATTTTTGATTGTTCCATGCTATTATATTATCATTCTTGAATGTTTTACAATCATTTTATAGCAACTTTGTATCATTTTTTGGGACTAACCTATTGACATAGTGCCTAATGCCAGTTGTTGTGTTTTGCTTGTTTTTTACTTCGCAGAATATCAGTACCAAATGGAGTCCAAACGTAGTGAGACTTTTTGGAGATTCTTTTGGACCAGAAGACATCCAGTGGGCCAAAGAAGTACCAGAGAGGAGGCCCGAGGGTAGCACAACCCACCAGGGATGCCAGGAGGCCCAAGCGCCAGGGTAGGGGGGGGGGGTTGTGCCCACCTCGGTTACCCCCCGCACCGCCTCTTCGCCCTATAAATTCCCAAATATTTCAGAAACCCTAGGGGAGTCGATGAAACACAATTCCAGCAGTTCCAGAACCACGAGATCCAATCTAGACACCATCACGGAGGGGTTCATCATCATCATAGACCTACGGCTCCATAGGCACTAGCTAGATGGATTCTTCTCTCTTTTTGATTCTCAACACAATCGTCTTTCGAAGATATATTTGATGTAACTCTTTTTGCGGTGTGTTTGTTGGGATCCGATGAACTTTAAGTTTGTGATCAGATCTATATCCATGAAAATTCTTTGAGTTCTTGATCTCTTATATGCATGATTACTTATAGGCTCGTACTTCTTCTTCGAATCTTTGGTTTACTTATGCCAACTAGATCGATTTTTATTGCCATGGGAAGAGGTGCTTTGTGATGGGTTCGATCGTGCGGTCCTCTTTGTTAGCAGATTCAAAGATTGTTCTAAAATTTGAAAAAAAAGAATCATGTTTTGCAAAAATTGTTTGTAATTTCCAAAAAATTGCATTTTGAAACAGTTGTTCATAATTCCAAAGAATGTTCGCATTTTGAAAAAAATCACAAATTAAAAAAATGTTCAAGACCAGCATGTTTGGAGATATAATTTCTCGGGGATGAACTTGCTGCAGCATGTCGGTCTGTCTCTGACCCAAAGATGGTGGACTATGTCCTCACTGGTCTCGATCGAGACTATGATCCGGTCGTGGTGGCCTGATACGTCTCCGACGTATACGTCTTCGATGTATCTATAATTTTTGATTGTTCCATGCTATTATGTTATCATTCTTGAATGTTTTACAATCATTTTATAGCAACTTTGTATCATTTTTTGGGACTAACCTATTGACATAGTGCCTAATGCCAGTTGTTGTGTTTTGCTTGTTTTTTACTTCGCAGAATATCAGTACCAAATGGAGTCCAAACGTAGTGAGACTTTTTGGAGATTCTTTTGGACCAGAAGACATCCAGTGGGCCAAAGAAGTACCAGAGAGGAGGCCCGAGGGTAGCACAACCCACCAGGGATGCCAGGAGGCCCAAGCGCCAGGGGAGGGGGGGGGGGGTTGTGCCCACCTCGGTTACCCCCCGCACCGCCTCTTCGCCCTATAAATTCCCAAATATTTCAGAAACCCTAGGGGAGTCGATGAAACACAATTCCAGCAGTTCCAGAACCACGAGATCCAATCTAGACACCATCACGGAGGGGTTCATCATCATCATAGACCTACGGCTCCATAGGCAGTAGCTAGATGAATTCTTCTCTCTTTTTGATTCTCAACACAATCGTCTTTCGAAGATATATTTGATGAACTCTTTTTGCGGTGTGTTTGTTGGGATCCGATGAACTTTAAGTTTGTGATCAGATCTATATCCATGAAAATTCTTTGAGTTCTTGATCTCTTATATGCATGATTACTTATAGGCTCGTACTTCTTCTTCGAATCTTTGGTTTACTTATGCCAACTAGATCGATTTTTATTGCCATGGGAAGAGGTGCTTTGTGATGGGTTCGATCGTGCGGTCCTCTTTGTTAGCAGATTCAAAGATTGTTCTAAAATTTGAAAAAAAAGAATCATGTTTTGCAAAAATTGTTTGTAATTTCCAAAAAATTGCATTTTGAAACAGTTGTTCATAATTCCAAAGAATGTTCGCATTTTGAAAAAAATCACAAATTAAAAAAATGTTCAAGAATTCCAAATAAGTTCCAGATTTTCCAAATTTGTTCACATATTCGAAAAATACATGTTTTCAAATTTTGATCCAAACTTCAAAAAATGTTCTGTGAATTCAGGAAAAAAATTGCGGTTTGAGAAAGTTGTTCGTAATTTCAAAAAATGTTCGCATTTTCAAGTGATGCTCCTATTTTTTGGAAAATCTTTCTTTTTTATAAAATATTGTTTGTAATTTCAAAATTTGTTCTCGTTTTCAATTTTGTTCCTTTTTTCAAGAAATGGTTGAGATACTCAAATAATGTTTCATGTTTTTCCATGAAATTTTTGTGTTGTGAAAATTTTGTTCATACATTTGATAGCATTCGTGTTTCAAAAGATATTTACATTTTTCAAAAAGAAATAACTTTCGATATTTCTGAAAATTTTAAGTCCGTTGCAACTTATAGTTCATAAGCTGGATTGCTATTTTTATGTACAAATTTGTAGGAGTTACAATGGCTTGTGATTTCGGTTCACTGGTAGCACACCTCGATTTTGAATATTTAGATTTTGCCGCTGTCGTTTGTTTCTTTACCAGTCGCATTGCATCTATAGCACAGAAGCTTGTCGGAGTTATGGGTTGTCATAGCACGCTATTATCTGCCACGTCTTGGGTTCGAATCACAGTTCTTGCTAGTCTTGGCCATGGGCAGTCCGGCCCGAACGGCCCGGCCCGAAAAAGCCCAACCTGGCCCGGCCCAACACTGCCCCCGGGCTTGGGCCTAGATTTTGAACCCGAAGGCTGGGCCGGGCCGGGCCCGAGCCCGTTGTATTTGCGTTTTCGAAGGTCGGGCCGGGCCGGCCCGAAGCCCGACGGGCTTTTACGTGTTCGGACCGGGCTCGGGCCCGGGCCTGGGTTTTTTGCATCCGGCTTGGCTAGGCCCAGCCTGAAGCCCGAGGTATGGCCAGGTATAGTTCTTGCCCTCCATTTTTTTGGCATTTTTCCTTCATAATTTATTTTTTTAATTTTAACGCACGCATTTATAGCTTTTGAAACGGTTTTTTCATGGTTTCTTTTTGACTTTTTGTTTTTTCACCGTCTTTCTTAGCTTTTGGAAAAAAACAATTTTTGAAATAAAAAAGATGTACGCGCAAATCATATTTTTTTTAGCTTCCGCGAGAGACACGGTTTTACTTTCATGAGTGGCACATGTTTTCTTTTGCGAGAGACGTAGACATGCCTCTTGAAAACGGAAAAATGGTTTTTTTCTTTCGCAAGAGGCACGATTTTGCTTCCACGAGGCACGGTTTTGCTTTCGCAAGAGGCACGGCTATGCCTCTCGAAAATGAAAAAAACACGTTTTCCGTGTATTTTTCTTCCGCGAGAGGCACACCTTTACTTATGCGAGAGGCATGACCGTGCTTCTCGAAAATGAAAAAAAAAACTTGTTTGTTGTTTTTTTTTTCACGGGAGGCACGGTTTTGCTTTCGCGAGAGGCACGGCCGTGCCTCTCGTAAACGAGAAAAATGTGTTTTCTGTTTTTTTTCCTTCTGCGAGAGGCACGATTTTGCTTTCACGAGAGGCACGGTTGTGCTTTCGCAAGAGGCACGACCATGCCTCTTTTGCTAACGGAAAAGTGCTCCCGATTCGGTCTTCTCGTCAAGTTTTTTTTCATGAAAACAAAACTCATCAAAACCTATCAACATCGTATCCAATGGTGAAAACGATTCGAGATTTGGATGCACGGTATAAGAGATAAAATGTTTTAAATAAACAAATGTACGAGAAAAGGCAAAACTGACATGTTGAGACAAGTGGCGTGCATGCAGTGCGCCATTTATCGCAAACTAAGGAGGTAGAAGTGATCTTTGGCAGCAATACTTCTTAATTAGTGATTTTGAACCTCGACTCTCTGACGCAGAGAGCGCCACGTAGGAGGTTCCTGGTTGCCCCTCGGACATGAGGCCAACTCTAGCGCACGGCCCCAAATAGACGTCTGTTTTTCTTGAATTCTATCCGTTTGGGTAGGGCAATGGTGTCGTGTCCAGGCATTTTCTGGGATGCGCTGGCCATGCGCGCGCGCACGGCCGCATCTCGTCCGCATACATTTTTCTTTTCAAACACATACCTTTTGTTTTCATCATTGATTTTTGATACATGAAAGCACATCACCAAATTTTGACAACAATAGCATTACCAAAGAAAATAAGAACCACAAAAGACATTTTAGAAGATAACCAACTTTCATAATTGCTCCTATGTTGGATTAGTGCCTTCTCGATGCATTCATTGTTGATCTACGGAGGCTCGATCTTACGTGCTTCTTTTTTCTTCAAATCTATAGAAGTAGACGTTGCTTCCACGCATCTAGTCTCATCTCTAGCCTCTATTCTAGCAACAAATGCAGTAGTCTCATCTCTAACCTCTATTCTAGCTAAAAGTGCACGAACATCTACTAAATTGCGCTCTATCAATATATCAATGTATCTTCTTTCCAATGCCAAACGTTGCATCCATTCTACACAACACAAACTTAGGTTAGTACAACTAGGCAAATACGAGAGCACAACCGAAGCTAAAGTAGCACATACCCTATCGTTTGAGCACTTGATGAACACCCATCCGGAATGTTCCGGCGTTGTAGACACGCGGCGCAAGACCTTCCTTGGGCAGTCGTAGCACTTTATGAGTGGCAACAGTGCGCCAACGAGCCTTTGGGCCAGCACCGAGTCCGGCCTCCGGCCGTTCGTGTATCTACTGGCGAACCGCCGATGGTGTAGATCCGAGCGGCTAGAGGAGGAGTCAGTACCTGCATGTGGCCTTGCAGCCTTGCCGGGGCCTCCCGGCCCAGTGCCAGGCCAGTCCATGGCACAACGCGGCCTCCCATAGCCGGGCAAGCTCAAGTCCAGCCGGGTCCACTCCAAATCAGATCGCCGGGAGCGCAGGTAGTCATGGTTGGGTAGCTCGGGGCATCGAGGGAACGGGGGATACGACAAGGGTTGGGAAGAGTGCGCGGCCGAGCTGCACAGCGGCAATGGCAGTGACGACAGCGGCCAGGGACGAGAGTGGCAGGAATGCGACTGTAGCGATCGGTGAAGGGGGGGCATAGAAAAACGGAGGCATGTGCCACCGACGGGCGGGTGTGTCCTGGCCGTCCACGCGTTGTCCTTTCCACCTCAAAGGCGGCCCAAACTTGGGCCGGGTTGGGTCGGAAACGGACACAAAATAGACAAAAGTCCGTTTGCGCCCGCGCACTAGGCCGTCTGGTATGTCTGTTTTGCCCCAAACGGACGCACCCGGACGTAATTTCTTATTCGCCGCTTATTGCGGCAAGTTGTCGCGCCTTCGCAAGGGGGGCGGCTCACCCTGGGCCGGCCCATTTGTCGTCGTTTCCCTTCTCGCGAGATTAAAAACAGCAAAAACGAGAGATTAAAAAGGTTTCGTTGGGGATCGAACCCAGCACCTCCTATAGGTGTACACACCAAGCTAGCCACCATGACCAGCTCGTGCAAATTAACAAACAACAAGGCGAAACTTAGAGAAACACACAGCAGCGACAAAACTTAAAACCAGTTCACAAAATTTCCAAAAAACTTTTGTTCCTTCTGCTGGTTTTCTTCAGGTTTTCTTCATTATCTTTTTCTGTTCTTCCGTTTTCTCTATTTTTCTTTTCTATTTAAGTTAAAATATTGTTCTGAATTTTCAAAAAATATCTTCTTGTCAAAATTTGTTCATGTTTTTGAAATAATGTTCACATTACAAAAATTTTGTTCACAATTTCCAAAAATGTTCCTGTTTCCACATTTTTTGTTACAATTCAAAAAGATGTTCCAAATTCCAAAAAAATTCACATTTTTAAAAATTTGTTCTCAATTTACAAAATGTTTGGAATTTCGAAATTTGTTCATCGCTTCCAAAAATGTGTTTGGAGTTCTATTAATGTTATGAAAAATGTTCGAACTTTATATTTTGTTCACATTTTCAATAAGGCCGCATTGTAAAAAATGATCGGAATTTCCAAAGAAAATCATGTCAAAAAATTCTTGGAGTTTCAAATTTTTGTTCGCATTTTCATAAAATATTCATGTTTTCAAAAAAAATGTTCTCACTTTTAAATTTTTTTTGTGTTCGGAATATTATACAATTCTCGATTTTGTTCATTTTTTCTAAAAAATGTTCTGAATTTATAAATTTGTTCGTTTTCTCAAAAAAGTTTGGAGATTCAGATTTCGTGTTTTTTCGAAATTTGTTCAAAATTTCAATTTTTTGATCTTGTTTTTCGAAATTTTCTGTTACAAATTTGTTCATAATTTTGAAAAATGTTCTCGTTTGCAATTTTTGGATTTTCTACCAAACATTAAGTTTTATCTAAATCATTGTTGTTTCTTTTAATGTTCCACTGCTAATTTAGCACTGGAGCTAGTTGGCCACAGTGGCTTATACCATACCTGCGTATTCTTTTTTTTTTTTGCATTTTTTCATCTCACGAATCCCAAATGGGCCGGTCTTCTTCGCATTTTTTCATCTCGCAAATGCCAAATGGGCCGGCCCAGGTTCGCCACGCCTGTGCGAAACGTAGCCCGGTTAGGGTCATAGCCCGGTTAGGATGGGGTAGTGCGCTGGAGTTGGCCTAAGATTTTACCGACTGGCCCGCATATCCACTGGGGCCCATTTCACCCATCAAGCCCAAGACCTCATCCGAGCTAGCCAATTTCTTCTTATTCTTCCCCGACTCTGGCGACCCTGTCCAGCGACGACGGAGCAATGCGACCTCGCCGTACTTACCTGTCCTGGCCCCAGCGCGCCGTGGCGGAGCTCAAGGCGCACTCCTCCACGATGCTGCACTGGGGCGCGCACCTCTATGCTGCTGGGCAGGGGCACGCGGCCGCGACACCGAGCTTCTCACGCGGCATTGACAGCGAGCCCCTCGTCTTCATCCCCACCCACCCCTCCTCTTACCTTGAAATTTCCTACTAGATTCCTAGTGGTGCTTTATTTTCTCCGGTATGTACTGAATCAAATCTAAACCCAAGTAGTGGTGCCCATGTCACGATTTAATTTACACCTATGAATACATTGGATGGATTGCGACCAAACGCTGTTTAGAAGGATAATAGCGACGTTATCGGATTTTTTTTCCCCATATTTTAGTTCGCGCCTGCCGTGGTCGCCCTCAGTTAGCTGGACCTGTCAGCGATCGCATGCATCACCCTACTTACTCCGCAGTTGTTAATTGTCAGGTCTAGTCTTCTTGACTTGACTACATTCGAATTCCAAAGCCAACCAATCTCGTCCTACTTAATGCGTCTTCCTTGCCCCTCTTCTGTGTAAATGGATCTAGTCCGACCTTCTTGCCCACCTCATTTACTTGGAAGGCTTTTGAGAAGCTAAAAAGACTTTCCAGGTAAGTCCTCTTTTGCTTGTCAATTATTCTTTGAAAGATTTGTCAGCCGTCCGTTTTACGTTTAATTTTTATCAATGTTCGTTCCTCTAAATCCTATCTTACCGATTTCAGATCAAGAAATCCATGAAAATAATACGATTTATGTTTTTGCATGAATGGAAACTAGTTCATACAAGTATTAGTTTGTTTTGTATTTGGTCAAGAAATTCTCTTGCTATCGAAAAAGTATGGTTCACTAGGGAAGAATGGATTTTAGCGGGACAATCTAGTAAGTTCGGGTTTCGATGGAAAACCTTTTTTACAAAAGGTTCCTAACCGATGCATTTTTGGGCGAACATCCAAATTTCTTCTATAACAAAATCGTTTTGGACTTTCTAATTAGTAGATATGTACAACCTGACATGTGCCTTGCTATATATGACAGCACAAGCATGGTATCACAGAAATGTATATAATTTCCATCATATATAGCTCGACTGGTTATATTTACTGATTAGTATGTGCTTCGTTGCTTAAGAGTTTTCAGATGTCAAGCAACTTCGTAATAGTAGTATTTTCCAATCATGCAAAGCAGTTAGAGGGCAAGTGGGAATGGTTAAAACAATTGTTGTTTTCCAGATGGACAGATGGTAAATGCTAGTATACTCGACGACTTAAACACCATGTAGTCATTTTCCCTCGGCAGAAAAATAATGCATCGATTGGATACGATTTGCGGGGTAGTTAATTTAATATATATGTCATGGCTCATGTAGCTTACCGTAGCATCACACAAAGTGTTCTGGACAAAAAGGACAATAATGGGCTGTTCAGTTGGTACATTTGTCAGTTGAATTAAACTACTACAGGGGAAGACACAACTGGTAGCGATGGCTGACTTTGTCAATCAAATCTTCTAAAGCTAAGAAACAAATGAGGAAGTTAAACTTCAAATTTGGTTTAGTTGCACAATTTAATTCTTCCATATCTGTCCTAATCAACACAGTAAATTTCTAGGCATCTGATGATTTGCATCAATTCACAATCATGAGCCTTTTGCTATTGAAATCTCTACTGAATATTGTGGATCTAGATACATAGGTTGTGCTTGTGAATTCAATCTCCTTCCTTCTCTTGGCCTTTTTGTTTGAATTTGCTTCTGTGTGTACCATACATGTGGGGGTTTAGCCTTTAAAAAGTAGTAAAATAGCTATGGTCTCAACTTGGCTCAATATTTTGTTTTCCATACGAGTGTGGTTTTTCTACACCCCAGCTCGGTGCACCCATGCAAGAAAACATAGCAAAAAACTTCAAAAAAATCTGAAACTTTGTGGGAATGTTCATCAACAAATGCTATGGCCGCTTGCAAAGTTTGGTGGTCAAATAACATTCGAAGAGCTCTGTACAAAAAAGACAAAATCAATGAAAATTAGTCAAAATGTGAGTGCACTGTTTGAGCAGATTTTGTAATTTTTTCTTTTTTGTACAGAGCTCCTTGAATGTTATCTGACCACCAAACTTCGCAAGCGCCCATAACATTTGTTGATGAACATTCCCACAAAAATTTAGAATTTTTTGAAGTATTTTGCTATGTTTTCTTACGTGGGTGTACCGAAGGTGGGTGCAGCCACTACTTTCCCTTTTCATATCCACTTTGGCGTTTTACTTCTTAAGAGAATTGTTTGTTTCTTTTTAATGCAGAGTCTGAAATACATCATTGGACTTCTGTACAGCAGTCCCAGTTTGTGGTTTGAAGTCCACATACAGGAGAAGCTAAATTCCCATTAGGTATGCATGTCCTTGTTTGAATGCTTGCTCTTATGGTTATTGAGTTGCTATAGATTTCTGCAAGCATCTCCCCAATAAATACAAGTAGCAACTAGTTAGAAGTTAAATATTGTTTACTATTTTTCTGTTAAACCCACTTGGTTGAATCAGAATTCTATGGTTCGACATTTATGTAAGATGGCTGAATTATTGCATTGGTCGCAGAGATTTGTTTTGAAATAAACAATTAAATTATTGTTTTCTAGGAATAACCCCGGTATGTATTGTACAAATATTCCAGTCCTCAATAGCCCCTACCCCCAACCGATGACGCGGTGAGACCAGCCTCATGCCCGATCTGAAGTATGACTGGTTTTTATGTGATTTTAGACTGGATGCAACCCAGTCTTTTGACGATTCTAAAATGAACCTGTCTTTTTTATGCTTCTGCAGCCTTAAATCACAGATTGCTTATGCTATTTTGGCTATTATTCACTTGTTGGCTTTGCACTCTCTTGCTTTTTCAATTGCCTTATCCACACAAGGTGCAACTTCTAAATGAAGAAGATATTTGTTTAACCTCATGGCATTGTCACAAATATTGTTTGGCATAAAGTAATCACACGGTCAATTTTGTGCTACATATTTGTAAAAGACCAATCTAGCTGCTGCACAAGTTGTCCTTTGCTTCAATGCTGAAACTGTACTATTCAATGGATTAGGCAACATATATATGGACATGCTGGAGCATATACTTGATGGGAGAGTGGAACCGACAAATCTACCTTTTGCACTTTTGAAGAATATCACGGATAATTTCTCGGAAGAGCGAGAAATTGGCCAGGGTGGATTCGGAACCGTTTATAAGGTATCTTTTAACTTTTAAAAAATAAAGCTAGGTATGTTGCACCTAATTAATGATTTCAAGGTTAGCACTAAAAATTATTGTGCAGATATTTGACCCCAGGTACACTAAGAAAACTAAGTACACCGTTTCAGAAAGAAAATTTGGGAAGACAGTTTAAAGTTTTGAAAAGAATATAGAACCTGCAATTTCTAGGGAGACATATCCATCATGTATTGTAGAAGAAAAAAAGGACGCGCAAGGAAAAGTTCACACTAACAGTGTCCATCTGGGATTGTTTTGATTTTTTCCCATTTCTTATTTTTAGCTTCCTGCCAACCTCAGTGAAGCTAAACTATGTAAAAACCAATGTTGTTAATAGCTAAATATCAGGATGTTACAAATGTCCTGAGAACAAGACCCTGTTTTGGTGGTATATTGCAAACTGAGATTCTTTGGGTGATATATTACCAAAGTTGACTTCTTTCAGTACAACATATACCAATTGTCTGAATCCTTTTAGTGCACTACGTCCTCAAATAATCTAGCTACATGTCTAATCAACTATGCTACTATAAGTATTTACAAGAGAAGTTAAGCAGGGTGTCCTCCCAAATGGGAATGTTGCCGTGAAGAGGATTATGAATAGCCACACAATCGATGAGAATCTATTTTATGGTGAAGTTAACAGCCTCTTGAAGGTTAACCATCAAAATGTAGTCCGGTTTCTTGGCTATTGTGCTAACACAGAGCAGATAGCGGTGAAACTTCACGGAGCAAGAGAATATATTTACGCAGAGATAAGGGAAAGACTGTTCTGTTTCGAATATGTTAGCAACGGAAGCCTACAGAAACATATTACCGGTATGATTATGTTGCATGTGATGCTTCCTTTCTTAGTACTTATCTTTCCTCTTTTCATGCAACGGTCAACAAACAGTAAGGGATAGACTGGATAAATAAACTGTTTCTATAATTCAGTATGTATCTTTAGCATCCACAGATTGAATGCAGATATCAATAGATTTCATGCTTCACTACTACTCTTTTCTTTCTGCAGATGAATTAAGGGAACTTGAACAGAATGCACGTTATGAAACAATCAATGTTTTTTGCAAGGGCTTGCATTATCTACACACTGAAAATAATATTACTCATATGGATCTTAACCCTGATAATATATCATTAGATAATCATATGGCACCAAAGATCATTGATTTGCATTAAGAGCGAAGAAAAAACAAGGTATGTAAAAAGGTTGGCGTGCTCTCAAGGGGAACACGCCGAAACCCCATAAAAAATAGTACACCAAGATAATATGAGCCGTTTATTTTTCTGCATCAACGGTCGAAGAAATACTGCACCGCAATATGAGTAGTATTTTTATTACAGAGAGGTAAAATTGGCATAGTTTACTTCTGCTCGTTAGAGGCCTGCTGCAACTGTGTGCTCATGACGAGCATAGCCTATCTCCATCAACAAGTTAACATCTCAACCACACAACGGCCATCTCCCCGCCAGCCTACGCCAACTGATCCGGTCTAGCAGTAGCTCCACCGGTTGCCGCTTACGGCCCACTGACCCGTGATGACCAATGAAAACTTCCCAGCCATCGTGGGGCTCCTTGAGGCGGCAGGACATCTTGCCATTGTACCTGTACTACTGCTCCTTGTAGCACCACGGCCGTCGGCCACTCCTAACCGTCGACACAAGTACGGGCATACCGCTCGTAGAATCTCCACATGAACCATTTGTCCACGCCCCGTTGAACGGCAAGTCCAGCTCTCGTCGCAACGGCGCCGTCCTGGAGATGGACGACGTCACTATGCCATGTGTGCTGCCCTTCACAGATCAGGGCCGGTGAGGCCGATGTTGGGATTGTCGGCAAGCCAAGCCATCCCAGGAACACAGTGTGGGTCACTAGTACCCTGCCGCTGCATGAGTTCTGGTGCTCTGCTCAAGTCGGCGCCGCCGGGGGCATGTGGAAGCTGGCATTGCTGTTCGTGTATGGTTGTACCCCGGCCGTTTCGCGGCGAGATATCCACTGACAAGTACGTAGCAGATCAATATAGCAGATACCAGATAGCTTTGTGGAGTACGTGAGTTCACCAAAGATCAATCAACCTGTTGGGGAGATCAGATTGCACTTTCGTGTGTGTCTCTCCATCAACAGGCGGCTGGCCATCTTGGGGTCATACCAGTGCTGCTTGTAGCAAGGGGGGGAGGCTGGCGGAGGCAGGCAGCTACTGGTGGAGGCGGGCAGGCGGCTTTGGGATTGCGGACAAGTCCTCCGGTGCGTGGCGTGGTGAAAGGGACTACCTGCAATTACTAACTTGTCCTTCAATTAAAATTGAGACTGAATCATATCAACCACTGGATCAGCTTAATACTACCCATCTATTTGTGTAGCATGATGTACCGTAAAAAATCTCAAAAAATATTGTTCTACGAAGGCACCATTACAAGGCCATGACCTTACATGTCAAAAGCTAGCTCACGATGTTGATATCCTTGAAAGCCATTGTAGTGTAGCTACCTCCATGTAGGTAAGTCTTTGAACCGGTGAAAATCCTCCTGTTTCTTTCCTTCCAGGCGTTACTAATTACGTACAGGAAACACCCACCTTGTTGTCGCACATGACGTTCATTCATGCCTCTCTTAGCATAGCATCCCACTCGGCATCGATTAATTGGAAAGAAAGGGCCGAAAGAGCGGGAGGTCCCACGTTGCCCGACCAAGTCCACACTAGGTTCCATATTGCCAGACTGAAGGGACAGATTTTCATAAGTGCGACAGAGTCTCCAGACCCGATAAAACTATATCACGTTTCGCCCATTCATGCCTACAAGAAGCTGAGCTAGCTCACTTGTGCTTTTTATTTTGCACAAGCAGTCATCGAATGAAAAGTCTTCTTGTGCTTTTTTATGTGTACAGATGAATCTTCTGGCCTTGAGTGGGACATGAGATATAAGATGATAAAGGGAATTTCCACCGGTCTACATTTCCTTCATGAGAAATGCCATATTGTTCATCTGGACCTTAAACCAGAAAACATATTGATGGACACAACTATGATACCAAAAATATCTGATTTTGGTTTGTCAAAGATCTTTGGCAGCAAACAGTCACGGATTATCACTAATCATTGTACAGGATCACGGTTGGCTATACCTCTTTCAACCCTTGTTTTTTCCCCTGCTATTTTCCATCTCTTTGTTCACGTCTGTAGTACCTCCATTTCTGTACTTTCTTGTAGTGGGTATATGGCACCAGAATACTCAATCCAAGGCATAGTCTCCATGAAGGCGGATATCTTCAGCCTGGGTGTTATAATAATTGAGATAATCACAGGTCATAGGGACTATCCATCTTACCAGCTCGACATTCCCCGGAGTACTAACATATCTTTCCAGGAATACATAGTGAAGGTACGATAAAATAATGTAGCCTTTTCATAAATATCATCATTCTAGCTCTCTGTTGCAAATGTGTAGGTGTTTGAAAGTTGGAGGAAGAAGTTTAAGTACATGGTCAAATATAACCCGATGGAAAAATATACCAGGCAAGTTGTACAGTGCATCACCTTTAGCCCTAAAATGTGTAGACCCTGTCATGGAGAGAAGACCTACTGCACATGATATAATCCAAGTGTTCAATGCAGTAGACAAGGAATGATCTATAACTTCCAAATTAAATTTTACGAGAACTTCTACACACATCCCCAGATAATGTTACATGAGTTGAAAGCTCAAACCAGTTGTGTGCATGCATATAGATGAAAACACATGAAGATTTGCCATCAGGATTGCAGTTCAAGGAAATGTTGCAGTTGATAAACACTACTATAGGCGAGGATCTCATACACCAGAATGTCACTGTACCCATGTTGACAAGGGATGGGAGTAATGAGAGAGATGGTAAAGTGGTGGGTGTGATAAATTCTGAAGATCCATCAAGAATGCCCTTGTCGGGGTCGAGACTAGTCAATGAGGCTATAGAGACATCTACTGAGCCACGATCAACAAGTGAGACAGCCACACAGGTATGTTTGAATACCACCTAATTTCAGATAACTTAGCAAGGCCACGCAAACTGTTGGAATTAGGGGGACCCCCACCCCCATCCCCCCACCCCCACCCCCACCCCACCCCAGCGTTGCCAACCCTAGGCGACATGAGGGGCGATCGCATCGCCGACCCTAGGCCTCCTCCCATTGTTTCCTCCCTCTTGCCGCCGCCTGCGTGACGGCGGCGATGACGGAGGCGTGACCTCCCCTCGGTGGCGGCACCCTTGTGGCGACGGAAGGGATCGCGGCTCGCGCCTTGCCCAGATGGGCTTGGGCGGGTTAGCGGTTCTGGAGAGCGTCTACAGGGAGCGTGGTGGGCCTGATGGCGTCGGCTATAGGCATTGTGGTTGTGCCACGGCCGGTCAGGCAGTGACGGCCTAGATCCATTTCTTCATGACCCCAGCAGAGATGGCAGCGGTTCGTGCATGAGATGCTTGATGGAGGCTCTTCGAACGGATCGAGTGAAAACCTACTCTCTGCTAGCTGCCAAAGCCACGGTGGCAGCGCTGTTCTGCAGCGTTCCCTTCTTGAAGGCATAGCCGTGGAGAAGCTCAAGGCCACTATCCGCTAGCTCCGGGAGAAACCCTAGATCGGTAGATCAGATGACGGTGACGCTCTGGTGTCGTTTCCCACTTGGGGGTGACATTCTTGGAGGTGTACACGGGCTCGATGGACCAGTGGACGGCTTCTTTGGTGGAGTGGTGCTTCATCTTCCACATTGATGGCGGCGGATCTTCGTGTTGTGGTGCAGTGGAGACTTGGCATCCGATGCGCGGAGATGGACTCGCTTAGGAGGAGGACGCTGTCTGGCGTCATGGTGGCGTCGATGACAGAGAAGCCAAGCAAGGTTGGTGCGTTAGTATCTGCTGTGAAGATGGATTGGTGGAAGATGACGGCGATGACACATGAGAGTGTGTCGGACCGGTTTGTGCCCCAAGCCTGGTATGTGGCTTGGTTGGGGCTGGCTTTAGATGTTAGGCTTAGGTGAGAGGTCTGATTATTCTGCTTAGCATTTCTGCACCCCTCATCAAGTGGATAGGAGTAGCGACACATGTTGCCAAGATGACGTATTCAGACATATTTATGTACTACTTTGTAAGGTCTTTGTGATTAATTAATAAAATGGCTACATTCATCTTTCATATGCAGAGGCCGAGGGTTATCCTCCTTTTCTAAAAAAAGCTAATTTCAGATAGAAAAAAGGTCATGAGTTGATTATCATTTTAGTATGATGGTATAAATTACATTACATGCTACAGAGGGCGAGGGCTTTTATTTACTTCTTACATGGACTTTGTGTTCGTTGGAATAATTAATTATCGGAAATGTTAACGCCCACACGCATCCATCATCATCCAGTACTATATGCACGAATCTTGACACAATCTGGCTGATTTTCTGTGCCACGTAGGACAAGGCGTGTGTGTGGTGTGTGACATAGTTCGCCCACACATCCGTTTTACCACATGGAGGGGCCGGTGTGTGGGCGTTTAGCAGTTCACCCACACACCAGTTTTCAGTCACGCACAAGGGCTGATGTGTGGGCATTTGCCATCTCGCCCACACGCCCGTCTGCTCTCCCACACGTAAGCTGCTAGTTGCCATGTGTTTTTGCAGCACACATGGCAACTGCCTCTAGTGTGCTTTTTAAGCAGGTGGCAACTCTCTTTTTTTACCCGAGTTGCCATGTGTTTTTGCAGGGTACACAGCAACTGCCTAGTGTGCACGTAAGCAAATGGCAACTCTCTTTTACCGAGTTGCCATGTGTTTTTGCATGGTACATGGAAACTGCTCCAACGTGCACGTACATGACAACTGCCCTAACGTGCACGTAAGCAGATGGCAACTCTTCCTTTTTACATGGCAACTGCCCTAGCATGCTTGTGAGCACATGGCAACTCTCTCAACTGCCTATTGTTAGTATGTGGCAACTCCTAAAGTTATGAAATCATGGCAACTACATTAGATCAGACCATACATGGCAACTGCAGTTGAGCAACCATGGCAACTGCAGTTGTCCGACATGGCAACCGTAGTTCAGCAACATGGCAACTGCAGATAAACGAACATGGACGAGGGTCTGGACCATGGCAACTGCGGGCGCGCGGTGGGCGTCACGCGTCGCGCACGGGACCAGAAGGGTACGAGGCCTGACATACGGGCGTGTGGGCGTTATCAACTTCGCCCACACGCACGCGTGTGAGAGGGTTCAGGAGGGAAAAAAGGATGTGTGTGGGCATTATTTGTTTTGCCCACACGTAGGTGTGTGGGCTGGTTACTGTCCATGCCACACGAGACGTGTGACACAACTACCCGATACACCACACGTGTGGCAGTTATCGGGACCCTTAATAATAGGCTGTGTGCATCACTAGATGCAAAGCTGAGGACTTTCCCCAGTTATAGATTTTGTTTTACTACACCAGTCCGAGTATACATATTATTATTTTTTATGCTTCTTTTTTTCCTTCCGCGACTAAAAATTACTTGGCCAATATATTGTTTATGTGACATAAAATTGATGTCCCTATATTCGACACACAAGCCACATATTAATGATGTCCCTATATTTGACACACAAGCCACATATTAATGACGTCCCTGTATATTCGACACACAGACCACATATTAATCAATAATAGTTGATCGAAGCCGTGCTTTAACGAATCCAACCGCGGCTAACATTTGGGGACTGAGGGAGTAAATGGCATATAAGTAGGCATTAATTGTTGTAAGCGAGGATTATCAGTTGAAGACCCCAAGTACTTGGCATAAGGATTCATAAGGTTTTTTTCTCTGTTCCTCTTGTAGGTCATCCTCTCGATGGGGTTGCATTGCGCTGGCTGTGCAAAGAAGGTCAGGAAGTCCATCATGCACCTTCCTGGTATGCATGCGCTCACTTTTAGCTGTGTGGGAGGACATAATTTGGGTTGGCTTTAGGTGGCTGATGTGTTACAGGTTGTGTGCAGGTGTGCAATCAGTCGTGGCGGACATGGCAGCCAACAGAGTCGTCGTAGTGGGGACATCTGACGCTGCCACAACCAAGGCGCAGATCGTGGCCAAGTTAACGAGGCCAGTTGAGATTGTCTCCACCAGTACGGTACCGGCCGAGGAGAAGAAACCCAAAAAGGTCAGCACACAAGAGGCAATCCCTCCAAACATGCACGTACGCGCGCACAATATTCTTCTCCGCTCATAAACAGGGCCACAAACACATGAACATTTTACCCAATTTAATCGAATCCCATAAGCATGTGGTGCTTGCCGCCTGGAATGCCGGTCTCCATGCCGTGGGCATGCATAAGAGGATGCCCAAGCCTGCGCATGAGTCATAGGCGCATGGACACGCCTAGCCTCTTCGGTACATGCCATGATGGCAATGGGTAGGTTATGGGCGGGTACAACCTTCTTCTGTCCAAACTCATACCCATAGAAACTTTCTATACCCATCCCTTTCAATAATCGTGGGTATAAATTGATACCTATGACCATAACCATCAGTATCCTATATCCTATAAATTGACACCCATACCCATACCCATCGGTGTCCTATACCCAATGGGCATCCAGTGGGTACAATATATAGCATTTAAAAATTTAAATTTGAGAAATGAGTTTGAAATCTAAGTGATGATGGGCGAACAGTATACCAATAACGCGTCCCCCTCCTGTGAGTGGCCTCTTGAAGACATCAAGGGAGTATTAGCAGCAGTTGGTGGAAACCCGACGGAACGGGAGGCGGTGGTGGGAATTGAGGATCGCTAGATCAAGAGTTGGACTGGAGTCCAGTAGCGAAGAGTCCGGATTTCATTTTTTCCCGCAGACAATTATGATGTAGGAGTGGCGAGCAGGTGATTACGGGCCTATGGGCTATGGCCGGTTTAACGAATACAAGACTTAGAGTTGAGCCATATAAGTGAATGTTCACCCCACATGTCATAGGAGTTAATTTTCATCTATTAAATTTTTCTGGGTTACCTGTGGGCACGATTTCATTCTCATGCCCTATCCATATATTTTGCGGGTATGCATACCCGTTACCCGTGGGTACAAAATCTCTCCAAGTTTTGCCCATGCCCATTGTTTTTTGGTAGGGTAGCTACGGGTACCAATACCCATGGGCAAAACTGCCAACCCTGTACGTGACAAATGACACACGAAAAATTAGACCAGCAAATGGCATGGTGCCGCAGTGACAGAAACCTGATATGTTTACCTTACCAGTTATAAGATGCAGATGCTTTGATAGCAACGATATGTAGGTAGGAAAAACGACAGAAAACAAGCTGCATATCTCGATTTTGCCATTTCTTATAAACATGTGTACAGTTTGTGTAGGTTCTCCATCCCTCTCTAAAATAGGCTTTCGCCCCGCTATATAGATATAGCAACCAACCGATACACCTGTGAGTTGAATGCTAGGGCAGACAGCAGAAGCACGCCCAAAAGAAACAAAAAAATAAAGAAGAAAGAAACTAATGTCAACAGTGTCGTATCAACGAAAATGATGATGACCCGCCACCGCTGCGTCCAACGAAGAGGTTCCACCTCGCTCCTAGCACGTCGAACCTCCGCATACCAAGCAACACCTTCAGGAAGGGACGTGACGACGACGACGCTGCTGACTGGACTGATCCTAGGGTTTCCCCGGTACGCGGAGGGGCGTTGGGAAGGGGAATACATGACGCCCTTCATGAAGGAGCGGCGGCGCCCAGGGGCGTCACCGCATCGGTGCCGGCAAGCCAGCAGTACATTGTTGTTATCTCTATATATGCCGTTATTCTTGCTTTCTGTGGCATCCGAACTAAAAGAAACCTATTCTTATGTACTAGGTTTCTTGTTGGGCATGCTTTTTCACGACGACGTGATTGGATATACGTGGACACAGTATCTACTTTGGAGGATTTTGTGATTAATGGTGAAGAACCAGCTGCTGCCAAGGGCAACAAATAAAAGAGAATTCCATGTGAGGGGTAGATCAGGAATACAGAACCGTCATGATAGGTGAAGCTAACTGAGGTCTTCTTTTGATTTGTGTGTGTGTCGACTGTCTTTTGTGCAACACAATGTTCTTTTTTGTATTTTATATTTTTTTCCTAGCATCTGTACATCGGTGCAAGTCGGAACACACTAAAACTGTATATACAAAATGTAAGACTTGCATTTTGTAGTGGACCTTTCATATTTATTTTTTATATTTACTTTATCACTCGAACCATTGAATACAGTTAATCCTTTATTTTCTCTATGTATATTGGATGTACAACTCGGAGACACAAATATCATTTCGTCTGAGACTCTATACAGAGAATCTGGTATGGATGATGGAGAGTTTTGGCTATTATTTATTATTCATCCACATTAGTTTTCTTTTAGATACACTCCTGACATTGCTTTTAGTAGAGTTGCGATTGTAAAAATAACATGAGTGGAGCGTCTGTAGAAAGAATAGTCCAAGCTGGTAGATCCAAAATAAGGTTTATTTGCCAGGCCAAGCAGATTGGTGGAAAGAAAGAAAACCAGTGAAAAAACAAAGTATAATGTAGGAAAAAAGAAAACCCAAAGAAAACCATAAAAAAAACCAAAGAAAAGGAATATATCATCAATCAATAATCAACTACTCCCTCCATCCATATATTGGGTCTAATGCAGTTTTTGAGATTGCCTTTGACCATTGATAAGATTAATAGTATATGAAATTTATAATATGAAAAATATAGAATTTATGATATGCTTTGTGTAACTTGCATGTCATATATTACTGCTCTAACATGTGGTCAAAGTTAGCCTCAAAAAACGCCTTAGGCCCTATATATATAAGGATAGAGGGAGTAATATTTATACTCTTTCGCTGGATAATTAATGAGCACCTACGACAATGTGTGTTCTAGCTATATATACACATGTTTATTATTTAGTGATGTGGCCTAATTATTTTCTTTTCATGAGATTACCATCGCTTTATGTCCATGTATTTAAAGTGCTCTGTTTCTTTTTAGTTAAGAGTTCTTTCTTTCAATTATTTACAGTGCGGTCTGCAATAGTTGGAGACCTTGTGTATGTTTTGCACAAGACAAAATTAATGTTAATTTTCCTCCTATACATTAGTTATTTACTTATACAATAAATAATTGTTAATGCAGTTCGCAAGAAACCTTAGTGAGGATCACGTCGTTGGTAAGCGGTTGATGTTGCAAAGTTTTGACGTCTCTTTCTGAACCATGCAACACTTATTTGCCGTCTGGTGAAGAATAATCCAATTCCTGGACCACATTTCTACTTCAAACAAATATAATGCTGAACTTCAGTTCAGGAGGTGTTGTACTTGGCCATTACTTCCAGTGAAGGGCTTCAAAATATATGTTGGTAATTCAGTTTCAATGATTCCCCCCAAAAAAATAGTTCCATTGATTTTTCTTTAAAGCAATGCTTGGACCACCCAGTTTAGGAGGATTTTTTTCCTTATCAACGGTCGTTGTCCGATGACACAGTTTCTCGACTCGGGCAATGTGGTTCATAGGCTGATGTTTCACCCATTGCATAGTACAGGCCTTTGTGTAAAAACAGAAAAGGTACTGGAGACTGGAACAACACAGAAAAATGAAAGAACACCATTTTTTTTTTGTTGAAATTCAACACCAATTTTTTGGATGCGAGTACGGGGGACATCGATCCAAATAGATCAGTGTGAGACCGCGGAGAAATCTTGGAGAGGGGAGACCGCTTCGTCCCGTCCGCTCCCGCGAGCGGCTGGGCGAAGCCCTAGGCGCCGCCGGCCCGAGCCCTCCCCTTCCTCTCCTTCCCCTCGCCGCCGCCGGAGGGCGCGGCCGGGCAAAGCCTGGTTCGCGTCGGCGGCGGCGGGGCTCTCTTCCCTCCTGGCTTGGCGGCGCGCGGCGCGGGACGCGATGGTCGGCGGGAGCGCCGTGCTCGGCGTGGGGCGCGGCGGCGGCGAGACGCGCCGGCGGTGTGGGCTGGCGTGCTGGCGGCGGTGGCTGCGCGGGCTAGGCGGGGCGTGCCTGTGCGTGGTCGGCGGGGCTCGGCCTCTCGATCCAGATCCGGATCGGGTCCGTCCGGCGGGCTGCACGTGGGCGGCGCGGGCCGTGGCGGCGGGGTGGCGCGGCTGGAGGTCGTCGGCGCGCCGGTGCGTGGAGCTGCGGGGGCGGCGAGCGGCTGGTGCGGGAGGTCATGGCGGCGGGCGGATCTGGCGTGGCGGCAGGTGCGACGAGGCAGGGCGTCGGTGGCTGGCTCCGGTGGCATGGGCCGGCTCCTGGCCTGGCGCTGAGGTGGTGCGGGTCACGGGCGACATGGATCTGTGGGCGGCCGCCCCTGCCCTGGCTTCGGGCGGGTGGGGGTGACGGCGCAGTGGTGGTGGCTGGCGGGGCGTGTTGGTCGAGTTTGCGTCAGATCCTCCCTGGTCTGGCGCTCGGACGTCGACGGACGACGCGAGGAGGCATCTCCGGTGAGCTTCCATGGCTGTAGCTGCGGGTTGATTTGGTCTCCCTCGTCGGCGTGCTCGCGGTTGCCGATGGCCTCGCGGAGATGTGTGTCAGCTACCATGGTGGGGCGACATGGGGGTCCTCCTTCTCCCCCTTTCCCCGTGTTCGGTGGGGAGCTTGGTTGGAGGAATGGGTGGCCTCGATGCGGTCGCGCCACCTGTCGTCGGCACGATTTGCCGGTCCGGATTCGTCCGCTCCCCTTTCTCCCCCTTTCCTCAGTCGTGGGCGGGTTGGCACAGGTTTACCAGCGGAGCGTCGGCGGGTGGTTCCGTCGGTCGAGGGCCATCGGTTGGTCCAAAGTTGGGGCCTTTGTGTTGGTCTCGGGGTTGTCTGGTTGCAGGGCGGCGGCTCTGGCGGCGGGAGGCGCGACGTTCGTGGGCGGAGCGTGCGTCTCAGGTGCGGGCAGGCAAACATGGCCGCGTGGGTGGCGTGGTTGCGGGCGGACGACGGAGTTCAGGTTCATCGGTGGGGTGTGAGTGCCGGAGTACACCACTTGTCCAGTCCTTTGACTGGCCGACGGTGGCGGTGGCCGTTGCCGCCGTACCCTTCCCGAAGGCTCCGTCGCGGCATTCACACTCTTGTCATCTTGCTCCGGGTGAAAACCTGATCTCCGATAGCGGGCGGTGGCGGCTACCCATGGTCGTATCCTTCTTGGAGGCACCGCTTTGGAGGCCTGGCTTCGTTTTGGTCCGGTTCACCTCTCTATTGGTTGTCGGTGGGGTGGTGTGTCGGTGGCTCGGTGCCTGGCATCTTTGTATCTTGCCTTGGGTGTGTGCGGTGTGTGCGTTGTTCGGTATCTCGGATGTACTCGGTGATGTTTACTTTATAATATATAAAGCAGGGAAAACCCTTTTTCGGCAATAGATCAGTGTAGACCGAGACTCCGCAGACATAACATCGCGGCAGCCTTGTCACGCACCTCGTAGGTTGTAGACTACTCTATCTCACGTCGGCAAACAATTTCGGTCAGAACAAGTCCTTCCCGCTAAACAAACCCAACGGTCAGTGGGTAAAACAAGATTAAAAATAGAGAGCCTCTGGCATGTAGCCTGTGACCTGTCGCTGGGCGCCACGCACGCGCCTCTTGGGGCTGAGCGCGTAGCCACATCGACCACCTCTAAGAAACAACGATAACAACGATACCAGTACTTCAAAAATGGGAATGGGATCTCAACCTAGAAACACGGCTTTCTAAATGGGAATGCGAAGACAACTGTTGGCTTACTGTGGTCATACGTGATATAGCAGGTATGTAACGCAGACGAGATTCTGTCTTCATTTTGTATTTAGGAGCTCTTTTACGGTGATTGGCGAGTTACAATATGCAATTTCATGTAACTCCCCCTTTGATTATTTCCCACCGTTGATTTGAACATGTTAATTAAAAATATTATGTTTAATCAATAAGGGCATTATGGTCCTGTTTTTTTAGTAACTTTGTCAATTTGCTCTGAAATCCTTCGCATCTCGTCCAACCCATCTCGCGAGAGGAAGGCACCGCCGCGAGGACCTGGGAGACGGCGCCGCCGCCGCGAGGTCCTGGAGGCAAACCCCCTGGGCTTGGTCGTAGTGGCCGCTCCCCCACGGCCCCGCGGACGCCGCCGCGAGGTCCTGAGGGGACGGCGCTGTCGCAAGGTGCTGGAGGCGATCCCTCGGCTGCGCTTGGTCGTCGTGGCCGCTCAACGGAGCAAGGTACTTCGCCCCCGCCCCCATCTCTTTCTTCCCTCCTTCCCTGGCGGTAATCTGAATTCCCTAGATAAAATAATCTGGATCTCTGTCAGTACTAGTTTGGCAATGTAAACAAATGACCAAATGTGTTTAGACAGTACGTAGATTATAACTTTTGCCTATTTCTTGGTCTGAAACAAAACAATCTACCTAGTTATGCATTCATCTAGGGAATTCAGTGCTAGGTCGTTCAGTGATGCCAACAGCAGAGAAAATGAACAGCAAGTTTTGAGTTGTGGGTGGGATGTAGCAGTACAGCTAGCTTTATGGTTGGCTAAAACAATTCTTCAATTTTTTTTTAAAAAAAACACATGCATGTAACATGCTATCTGAATCATCATTGTGGAAAGGGGGTGATCTTTTCTTGTAAGTATACTTAACTGAAGTGAGTCTGATGACCTGGGGGGTGATCGCCATGACCATCACAGCAGATACTAACTAGTTAAGACAAAAAGGTGGATAATTACACCGACCAGTTCAACATATGTTGCACATGCATGCCTTAATTTCTCACGCTTCCCCCCTTTGGAAATTTATGTGCAAAGAGTCTTGTCTGCTGTCTGAAACCATAGGTGGAAATTTCAGATGATTTATGGAACATTCAGCTTCAGAATGTGACTTGTTTCAATGAAACATCAATGCCCGATTGCATGCTACTACTCCCTCTGTTCATTCTAGAACGTCTTACATTAGTGAACAGAGGGAGTACATAGCAAGACACCTGCAATAACTTGACTGTTATTGATTTTCTTAGTGGCATATTTTTTCTTGTTAGAACAAAAATGGGTATTGGGTTGAGCTTTTCTCAATAATTTTCTTAGTTTTTCATGAGTTCACTATTATGTGATTCATTGCCTTTTCTACATGATTTTAGTTGTTTGACCGAGGCCTATTTTGGGAAACCACTTGCTTTGATGTTATACTTTACTGTCAACACGATTGAAATCCAACACAAGAGAGTTCATTTTTCATCTGCCACATGATCGACACCAATTGTTTATTTGTATGTTATACTCCCTTCGTCCCAAAATTCTTGTCTTAGATTTGTCTAAATGCGGATGTATCAAGTCATATTTTAGTATTAGATACATCCGTATCTTGATAAATTTAAGACACGAATTTTGGAATGGAGGGAGTATGCAGGAAGACATGGCCGATCAATCCTAACTATCCTATGTCCTTTCCAGGTGACGACAGTGTTCTCTGAATTGTGATCTCTCTCCGCATTGCTCTCATATCATCTCCATGGATGAAAAAGGGTGTATAGTGCCATCATTGTTCACTGCTTCCGTATGTGAGATTGTTGGATTATTTGTGTTGCATCTTTCACCTGCCAGTCAATTTTTTTGTATTTTTTTTCCAACCATCAAGGCTCAACAACATCATGTTGTGAATGTGGCAGCGAACTCCTCAAACACTACCACCGTCGATGTATTTTGCTTTAACATCAAACGGTAGCATAATGTGCCGAGAACTCCTCAAACACTACCGCCGTCCAAATGACCCACAAGTACCGGTAGTCTAGGTCGAGACGGCTCGTAACGGAAGTTGCGTGATAGGAGTACAGTACTGCTAGTAGTGGGACCGCCCACCAGGGCGCCATGTGAATCTAGTTCTGGGTTCAGACTACCCGTAGTTGGTGGTACTAGCATGGTGGTAGTGATGTGTCCGCGTGATCATACTCGTCGGGGGGGGGGGGGGGGGGGCTATGACTGATCTTAGTCGTCCAAACCCACAATGATCATAAGACGAACCATACTACTAGTACAAGTGTCACACACCCAAACTGCTAATCGGCCCAGACAAGTCGTAGCGGTGATTCATTGACAATCCTGTTCGGACCTCCCTGTCCTGCTGCCGCTTGAGCTTCGCGAGCCGAGCCGCCTCCGCCGCTCGGACTGCTCAATGGCAATCTAGAGCGCCTTGGCATTCTTCTGCCGGAGACGCCGTGCGTCCGTCTCCGTGGTCGTAAGCGACCGATAGTAGACCCATTCGAGGAGCCGCTCGTCCTCGTCGGGCTCCGCCCCCCTTCTCGCCATTTTCTGCCTCTGATTCCGGCGTGCGCGTTCGGGCCTGCTGGGCGGACACAAGCACCCACCACTGCCCACATGGGGGAGCAGCAGCCGGCGGGGGCAGGGGACGGCGTAGGGGAGGCGCGGATTGGGCTGGCCGACTGTCGAAGTTGCGCATGGGCCGGGAGGGGCCAGCGCCGACGTCCGAGCTGCGTCAGTGGGGAAGCTGCATGTGCGGCGAGGCTACAGATCCTGAGTTGCCCCTTGTCTCCACCTTGGACCGCTCCAAAACTATGCGAAGGGCAATAAGCTCATAGTCCGGATCCAGTCGGAGGCTGCCGGAGCTCGACATTGCACGGGATCCGATCGGAAACGGTGCGGGGAGAGGAGAGGACGGAGCGAGAGAAGAGAGTAAGTGAGTTAGGTTTTCAGAGTGATGAGCCGGATGGGGTTTTTTATGGGACAGCCGTCGGGCCGGTGGTGGGCCGGACTTGTCAGGCAGACCCGCCCGGGCATGCCCGGGCCACCCCGTATCCACTCCATTTTTGGGCTTGATATGAGGGGTGCCGATCAGCCCGAGTGTTTGAGGCGTCCGTATAGATCAAAAAAATCGTGATCGGTCAGTGACCGGGCAGGTAGCCCAGGCGTTTGAGGCCGATTTAGGGCGCCCGGCTCTAAACTCTCTTATAACCATCACAATGCTAGTGCTTCGCTGGTCCATATAAAATGCTTGGGACACACGTTGAATTAGATGATTGGAAATGATTCAATACCATGCATGCTGTTATAGATTTGGAATAGAAACCAAAGAATTTGGAGGAGCACAAAAAGCTGATTAACGAGAGTTAAACCTGGCGTAATTTGTGGGGTGGTTGCCAGGAAACAAACTGCATGCAAACTGCCTACCAGGCCCTCGTTGTATTATCCCATTGTACGCATTCAATTAACGAACGGAAGGAGCTAATATCGCGCGGCCTTAAACATCAGATCCAATGTCAATCTTGCTTTCTATCCTACGGGATAGCTGATGCCTAGTGCCCTAATGACAGATTTACCGTTTCACAAACTAACTGGTCCCACCTCAATTTTGTAACGGTCCCACCATTACATGCAATTTCTTGTAATTTCAATTTCGTAACTCCTCGTAACTCCTACTTTCCCACCATCGGATCAGAGTGGATGGATGGCTCCTAAAATCGCCAATGACCGTAAAAGTTGTATTTAGCTAAACAGTACTGCTCCTCCTTCTCATAGTATGTTGTTACCGGTCGGGACTTGGTTTGCTTCTTTTAATAACGTCCCGACGTGTTTTGTGTTTAGTTTTAAAAATCGCAAGCATCAAAGTTATTAATCCATCCAAATCAACGGTGGAAATATAACAAATTTTGCCTCTTATAATCTCTACCTCTACTACTTCAAAGGAAAAAACATAAGGTCCCATCTTACGCCAATTTTTCTTCACACCACCATTTTTTTTCAAGGTCACACCACCTCTTTGTCCATCATCCCACCCTACACCGTTTTGTCCGGTTTTCAATCTCATCAAACAAATCATTGATAATCCAATAAAACCAGAGCAATATATAATATTGCAATAAACTCACTGTCTGTACAAAATAAGATTATGTTTTCGTTATGAAGCATAGATTTGTTGTCATTTCTAAAACTAACAAAATAAATAGATAGATACCAGTGTAAGCCCCCTGTAACTGACTACCGCGTGTCTATACTTACACATAAGTTTGCATGGTTAATCTATACCCGACCACTGCCTTCAACAAGGAAAGACTATTGATGTTCCCATGGAGCATTCGTCACTGGCAAAACATAAAGCTTAACCACTGGATGATCGATGAATCTACATGTGTTCAAGGGAGACATGGTAAAGAATGAGTTCTCCGTGGTGAAGGGCATAGGTAGTCGGGTCCTCTTCAGAGTATGTATAATAAGGTAATGTAAACAGGCTGTAAGAGCTTAAAATTTAATTTATCGCTGAGTTGGTGTAAGATGGACCAGGTATTAGTAAAGTGGTACATTCTTTTTGACTAGACAATGTTGGGTTCTACGGTAAGGTGCGTCGATTGTAAATTAAAATTTTCTACGCACAGAACATCCAGAAACATGCTACGGGAGATGGATCACAGATCGGTACCACTAGACGTGCCGCGCCGTGCAGCGGAAGAAGAGTTAGGGCAGCGCGTTCGCGTTTTCGTCTCCTCCTTGTCCGATCTCCCTCGAACAGCCGGTCGTCCGATCCCACGTACAAGTTCACCGGAGCGGCGCAGGTGCACCGCCTCTAACGGTATCCGCGCGTGCAAAAGAAACACCGTGCCGTGGACTGCTAGGTCCGATCACACAGTCGGCGGCGAGTGGAGGTGTCTATTCACAACACATGCAAACCCTAGTGACAGTGCCGAAGCGATCAACCGCATGAGTGTGCCGCACCTCCACTTTATATAGGCGTCCGTCGCGGGCTCAACACTTGGGCCTCGCACGGACCCTAAAGCCCACAAGTCTACTCGGCCACAATCCGAATACAGCTCGGATCACATCCGACCAGTGTCCTCGTATCCGACCTCGTAGGTTCCTTCCCTTAAGCGCGCGACCCCTTAGGTTCAAGCCGGCTTGGTCGCAGTTCGGATCACCTCCGAACTGCACGGTTGGTAGCGGCCTCTAGCAAGGCATGCCGAACACCAAGCAGACTATGAAGCTGGTTAGGCGAACCTGTACATCATGTCACACTTCTGTTCCCTTTGCCACACGATATATATATTGTCGGGCTCAAGGCGAGTCTGTCATCCTTGTGCTAGCCCGACCTCTTTCTCATTCCAGTGATGCCGACCACTATCCGGATTATCTCATAATCCTTGTCGCATGACCATGCTTATCCTGGTCGGATCACACGAGGGGCCCAGAGTATACCTCTCCTGATCGGAGGGGCAAACCCATCTTGCTTGACCACGTCTCGCAGCATGGGTCTGGACAAGCCTGAAACCTACCTTTGTAACTACCCAGTCATGGAGTAGCGTTTGGTCGGCTCAAAGCAAGTCTGTCACCATCCCGAGTACATGCGTTAGCTTAGGTCTTAGGACATAGAACGTATGTTGTACTAGAGACTCACATATGACATACCACTGCGTCTCGTAATTGGGTCTGTCCGACTCGGACCTTATCTCGACTCGAATCCGACCAGATCATTCCAAGTCCATATTATCCGGTTAGCATCCAATGCTCCATGGCTAGTGAGACCAAGCCATCGACCGTGTCATATGCTAGTCTAGTCGGCTGTGCGTCCACACAGCCCTTTCGACTAGGGACCTTTTAGGACAGTCATCATACAATGCATAGTCCCACAAACAAGTCACGTACTTGCTGATACACATCATTGATAATGTCCAAGGACTATCTTTATTCATAAACACATAGGAAATATCATCATACATGATTGCCTCTAGGGCATATCTCCAACAGACAATTGCCCGTGCGGTGCAATGGGTTATAAATACTCTAGTAATTTAGTACATGATTTACCTTCCCATATTAATATAATTGTGTGATAATTGTTTATGAAAATTTTCTCGTATGTACCTACGTAAATTAGAAGTTTTTTTATGCTCTTATAGTTTGGTAGGTTGGGTCATGCATGGTATGTAAATTATGGAATTGATCCAAAAGGTATAGAAATTAGGGTGATACATGAAATTAACGCAAAAGGTAAGTAAATGTAAAATTGATGCAAAAGTTAAGTAAATTAAGGTGATTGATTAGCATACATTGAAGGTGTAGACAAAGGGCGTGGTGGCACAAAGAAACGGGGCAATGAAAAAACCGATGAAGGGACATGGTGGGAGGGGGAGGAACTAGCACATGTAGCACTCTGCCCGCAGGAAAAGGAACACTGCTTAATTTTTTTAAGTAGTAGTATATAGAGAAGGAACACTCACTAGTAGAAAACAGGGCTATGGTTCCAGGGCAATATTCACATTAGTCCCGGTTCAGTCACGAACCGGGACTAATGTGAGCATTGGTCCCTGTTCGTGCAGCTAAGGCATTAGTCCCGGTTCACCTGAGCCCTTTAGTCCCGGTTCGTGGCATGAACCGGGACTAAATGGTGCGATGCCCATTAGTCCCGGTTCGTGCCTCAAACCGGGACTAAAGATTAGACCTTTAGTCCCGGTTTGAGGCACGAACCGGGACTAATGGGGTTGAGACCTTTAGTCCCGGTTCGTGGCACGAACAGGGACTAAAGGTCCCATTTTCAAACTCTACCCCCCTCCCCCCCGTGGATCACCTTTTCAGTTTTAAAAAAAATAAAAGAAAATGATGGAAATGTCAAAAAAAATAAAAGAAAATAAGTTTCCCATGTGATATGTGGTCTAGTTGTTGGGAAAATTTGCAAAAGTGAATTTCGACTTTATTTGCAAAATCTCTCTGGAATTTGTAAAAATGGGCATAACTTTTGCATACTAACTCGGATGAAAAAGTTTTTTATATGAAAAATCATCTACTCGAAAAGTTACATCCGAATTTAATAGGGGCTTTTAAGATCTAGAGTGAAAAAAATCCTCAAAAATCTAACAGAAAAAAGATACTGGGCTTTTAAGATCTAGAGTGAAAAAAATCGAAAAAATTTCAAACTGTGGTCAAACAATGGTCAAACTAATTATTCTAGAATATTAGTGTTACTAAATAATTATTTCCGTTATTTTGAATTTTGGTCAAATCTGGTCAAACTATGGTCAAACTATGGTCAAACAATGGTCAAACTAATTATTCAAGAAATATTAGTGTTACTAAATAATTATTGTTTTTTAAAACAATAGTTTCAAACTCAAACAGTGAAATGTGTCACTTCATGCTCAAGCAAAATTCCCAAGGGTTAATAGGATTGACATCTTACTATTGTCAGGAAAACAACAAGTGCAGACTTGGAAACGAGGGAGAATAGAACCCGGAAGTTAAGGGTGCTCAGGCTGGGGGAGTGGGAGGATGGGTGACCGTTCGGGAAGTTAGATGATTTGGAATGATGAGGGGTGATTAGAGATTAGAAGATAAATTGAGCAGTGATGAGGGGTGGTGATTAGAGATTAGAGGTTAAAATAATTTAGAAATTTAAAAATAAAAAAAATTCAAAAAAAAATTCCAAAAAAATTTCAAAAAAAACCACAAAATTTCCTTTAGTCCCGGTTGGTGTTACCAACTGGGACTAAAGGTGGAGCTCCACGTGGCCGCGGCCTTTAGTCCCGGCTCGTGTAAGAACGGGGACTAAAGGGGAGAGGCATTAGTACCGACCCTTTAGTCCCGGTTCAAAAACCGAGACTAAAGGGCCTTATCAACCGGGACAAAAGACCCTTTTTCTACTAGTGACTGCTTATGCTTTTTCAGATGGGAACCAATAAAAATGCCGGTTATAGGACTTGAAGAAAGGGTCCACTTTTTTTTGAGGAAATGAAAGGCTCCTTCATGTGAATAAATAAAATACAAAACAAGTAATCCGGTTCCAACTACATCTCATTTCCGAAAGGTGTCCTAGGTGATGGATGAATGAGCAATGGCCATGCCAGCCTTGATCAAGCTAAGCACTTGATCAATGGACTACATGCAGACTTTTAGAATGGGTACAGATCATATAGCACTAAGATATAGCTATGTTTTTATTCACGCTCTCATCAGAACATCTGGCTCTCGAGTGCTTCCGGCGGTACATTGTCGGAGCACTACAATGATGGGAGATTCTAGGGAGGGAACCACATATTTCTGGGCAATGACTACGTACAAGAGAGGAGCACCATCACCCCTTGCAAGTATTGTGTCTGGTAAAGGCCCATCAACAACATTACCTCCTATTATATCGGTAAACCAAGTCTAGTTTCCCTAAATAAGGCATCACAATCCAATGAAGCAAATCCCACGCCCTCCCCTACCCCGATTGAATACCCAAGATGGGTTGATTGATGGAAGTGCAAATCAATTAATGACTTTTTGTTTTATGTTTAGTCAATTACGAATACCATTTTCGATGACGGTGATATGTCTTAAATCAATAATAATCTAATTCAAATTCCACGTGTCTATTGTAATAAATTTTGTTTCTTCCATACCCCCTGAAATCGTTTTTTAGTGGATAATTATTTTGAGTTTGCTCTACGCCATCTTTTGATATTTTGGTTGTAGGGCCCTATAGCTCTTGAACTCAATAAACCATGACAATGCTTTAGTGCAAGTAACTTTGTGCAACTTGAAATTAGAAATATGTAACTGGATTGCTACACATCAAGAAGCCTAGCTAAATCATAATCTGGCAAGCAAACAGAAATAACATAGAAATGATGTATGAAATATATTCAGGTGGGAGGTCTCCCTGCCCCCCGGTGACCATCTAAAATAAAACATAGAAATGATGTCTAGAACTAAAAAGAAAGACACCTGAGCTCTGGGTTAAGACGCAAAACTGACCTCTCCCTTTTCTCATCCACTTTCATGGACGATGAGGTAGAGGTAAGCTTATTGTTGACACACGAACACGTCACGTGTACCCTCGATGCCGGGGGTGATGCACCGCAGCTCACGTCGAAGGAGACCCGACCGACAGCGCGATACGCAAGACAGTCGGCGGGTGCTTTTGCAGACCCGAAACCCCGCGCACCCGGGAGGGACCCCGTCAGGGATTGCGGCGGCTATGGGCTGCCCTAGGTCGATTCGCTTGCCCCTAGAGCCTCGGGATTCACAGCTCTCAAACACGAAGAACAGCGAAGAACGAGAGAGAAAAAACGGTGAAGAGATAAAAAGTAGACAAGAAAAAGTAGTATATTGATTTGTTCGATTGTGTGTTGTTCAATCAGCCATCACCCCTAACATATATAAGAGGCGGCTGGACTTCCCGTACAAGTAAAGGATTCATCTAGGCTTTCCTTACAAGAAAAATTACATCAATTCGCGTCCTAGAGTCCTAGTTCTATTCCAACTCGGATTCAGTCTGAATCTGGCCCAACTTCTGTCTTCCTCCTTGTGCAGGCCTTCGAGCTTGCATATGATCTCCGATCAAGACGGCCCAAATATCAAACTTGTGCGCCTCGACGAGACGAACAACTCTCATGTTGATCACTTTTCCAAATAAGGCCATCTTGAATACTTTTCGAAGTCATCTTTACCTTCCAGTCGGACTCGGTCTTGCAGTACACCGGATTATCCGAGTCTCGTAGTGAATTTTCCGGCCATATACTATCTCTGATGATGATGACTCCAAAACCAAAGTTTACCGTCTTGATGATACGCACAACTTCTGTATCGAACACTTCTTCATCCGAGGTCATCTTGATAAACTTTCGGGCACATGTTCAGTTTCACTCGGATTTGAGCTCATCCACTCGGATATTAGAGTCTTTCACTCGACTGGACCTTTTCACTCGGATGACTATATTTTCACTCGGAAGACAATCTTTCACTCGGATGATGACCACATTTTCAGTCGGAAGACAATCTTTTACTCGATCGGTAGGTTTTCACTCGACCTTTTACTCGATCGGTAGGTTTTCACTCGACCTTTTACTCGATCGGTAGGGTTTTATCCTTTTACTCAATTGGTAGGTTTTCACTCGACCTTTTACTCGATCGGTAGGTTTTTACCCGGAAGGTAAGCTTTCACTCGACCGGTGAGTTTTCACTCGGATGGTAAGCTTTTCACTCGACCAAAAACATAGCCTGATCTTCATTTGTCTCCTCAAGTTTCATACGAGCTCGGATTGAGATGAATTATATATGAAAATCGATCGGCTCGACGAGACGAAACTTTGTCATGTTGAAGGTTTTTCGATTCAATGCCGTCTTGAAGGCCAAATTGCTCGCGCGACCCATCAGACAGGGCGTCTGGTACTTCGCGCCATATTTCCACTCAGCTTCGGTCTGCAGTGTATTGCCTCTAACTTTTGCATACGAACTTGGATTGAGATGATTTATATATCAAAATCGATCACCTCGATGAGACGAAGACAATTCCTTTAGAGCACTCCTTCATCCGAGGTCGTCTTGAAGGCATGGTCGGCCGAAAACCACTCGGAATGTTGAATTTAGTCACTCGAAGTACAACTTCGGCCACCGAGATAAGGTCGAATGGCGATAAATTAAATATCAAAGTTATTCCACTCAGCGACCTGAAACTTTGCATGCTGAAAACTCTTTCACTTGAAGCCATCTTACTTGCCTTTTGTACCTTGCCAAAATCTTATGTCAACTCATCAATATTGTCCATCATCAAGTTATAAAAGTCTACTGCTGATAAATCATTTTGTTTGGCTATTCTCAAAGCATTCAAATTTACTTCTACTGGTAAAACGGCCTCTTGACCATATACTAGCTCATATGGAGTTACCTTCGTAGCACCATGCCTTGAAATTCTATGTGCCCATAAAGCTTCAGACAACAACTCATGCCATCTCCTCGGATTATCCTCAATCTTCTTCTTGATGAGCTTGATTAAGATTTTATTGCTAGACTCGGCTTGTCCATTAGCTTGGGCATAATATGGAGAGGAATTGAGCAACTTTATATTATAAGATTTGGCAAACTCTCTGACTTGGTGTGACATAAAAGATGAACCTTGATCTGTAGTTAACATTTGAGGAATACCGAATCTATGAATAATGTGTTCGGTTATGAATTGAATTACCTCTGTATGTGTCATGTTCTTGAGAGGTACTGCTTCAGACCTTTTAGTAAAATAATCAGTTGCCACCAATATGAACCGATGCCCTTTTGAGGAAGACGGGTGGATTTGTCTAATGAAATCTAAACCCCAACCTCTAAAAGGCCACGGTTTGATAATAGGATGTAACATAGCAGCAGGAGCCAATTGAATATCACCAAACTTTTGACAAGCTTCACACCCTTTATAATATCTGAAGCAATCATTAATCATAGACGGCCAATAAAACCCAGCACGTCGCAATAACCATTTCATTTTGGGAGCCGACTGGTGAGTGCCACAAATACCTTCATGTACTTATCCCATAGCAACTCTTGCCTGGTCCTCATCCAAGCACTTTAGAAGAACATCATCGACTGTTCGGCGATAAAGACCATCATCTCTCATTGTATACTTGAAAGCGATACGCCGAACAGCCCTGTCCACCCTTTCACTCGGATTGCACAAGTAATCAACAATGGGCTTTCTCCAGTCGGAATTATCACCTGCACTAAATTTTTTGTTAATGGCCGAATCAGTGGGTTCAGGTTCGGCCTCTCCCATATTGGCAAGACAAGACATCGGTCTTTGAGAGATATGAAACATGCCATGATCAACATGATATCCAGATGCTTGCTGTGCCAACTCATTTGCTTTCCAGTTGTCATGTCTAGATATATGTGCAATGCTAAAACAATCCAAAGTAGAAATTATATCTAGACATTTATCAAGATAAACATTAAGTGATTCGTCAAAACACTGAAAGACTCTGGATATTTGCTGCACCACTAGTAACGAATCACCATAAGCCTCAATATGTGTAACACCTATAGCAAGTAACATCTCTAGACCGAATAAAAATGCTTCATATTCGGCTTGATTGTTTGTGCAAAAATATTCTAAGCGGCATGAGGCTTCAAAAACAGCACCATGAGGAGATATATAAACAATACCAACACCTTGACCATTGCTACAAACTGAACCATCAAAGTACAATCTCCATGGCACTAATGAAACAAGGTTCATATCAACATCATGCTTGTCATTAATCCGATGTTCAACAATGAAATTAGCAACAATTTGGCCTTTCATGGATTTTAGAGATTCATAAGACAAATCATACTCAATCGAAGCATAAGCCCACTTGCCAATTCTACCACTAAGAATTGGCCTATGCAACATGTACTTAATGACATTGGTTTGACAAGCTACTACACAAGCACTCGGCACTAGATAATGTCTCAATTTTGTGCAAGCGTAATATAAGCATAGACATAGTTTTTCAATAATGTATACCTTGTCTCGGCGTCCAATAAACTTCTGCTCAAATATGTAATGGCATGCTCTTTTCATTCGGTATCTTGAGTCAAAACAGCACCAATAACACCTTCCTCTGCTGCGATATAAAGTTTAAAAGGCTCTCTATGCTTGGGTGCTTTCATCACCGGAGGAGTACACAAATAATTCTTGATCATATCAAAGGCTTCTTGCTGTTTTGCCTCCCAAGTGAAATCAACATCATTCTTTAACCGAAGGATAGGAGTAAATGCATCAACTTTCCCTGACAGATTAGCTATGAACCTTCTCAAATAATTGACCTTGCCAAGGAACTTTTGCATATCTCTCTTGCATGTTGGAGCCTCCACTTTCTGTATGGCCTCTCTCTTTTTGGGATCGATTTCGATGCCATCTTCATGAATAATGAAACCCAAAAATTTGCCAGCTGACACGCCGAATGCACACTTCAAAGGATTCATCTTCATTCCATACTTTTTCATTCTTTCAAAAGCTAAACGCAAATCGGCCGAGTGAGATTCAAATGCATCCGATTTGACAACAATATCATCAATATAAACTTCAAGTATGATACCGAGTAAATCATGAAAAATCAAATTCATAGCCCTTTGATATGTGGCCCCAGCATTTTTCAATCCGAATGTCATCACTGTCCACTCGAATAAACCAAGGAAACCAGGACATCGGAAAGCTGTTTTGTACATGTCCTCTTCGGCCATAAAAATTTGATTGTATCAGGCATTACCATCTAGAAAGCTAATAACCTTATGTCCAGAAGCATCATTAATAAGCATATCGGCTATTGGCATGGGATACTCATCTTTGGGTGTAGCCCTATTCAAATCTCTGAAGTCAATGCACACCCTCAACTTGCCGGATCCCTTCTTCTCCACTGGGACAATGTTAGAAATCCACTCGGCATACCTGCAAGGTCGAATGAAATTAGCTTCAAGCAGTCGACCGATCTCTTCCTTGATCCGGTCATATGTTTTTGGATTAAACTTTCTGGCCGACTGTTTGTAAGGTCTAAAACCGGCTTTTATAGGCAACCGATGCTCCACTAGCTCTCGGCTCAACCCTGGCATCTCATGATATTCCCATGCAAAGCAACAAACATATTCTTTCAATAGCTCGATTAATTTAGCCTTACAATCGGCTTTCAAATTTTTGTTTATAAATGTCGGTCGAGTGACTGAACCATCTCCAATATCTATCTCTTCTAATGGATCAGCCGATGTAAAACCTTGTCCAAGTTTATCCATGTCATCCAACTCCTCTATAGACTCATACATATCGTCCTCACTGGATCGATATTTTACAAGACGTTTTTGTAACCACTCGGAATTAGAATCCATTTAAACATATCATACCTTGGAGCCGATTGCATTCAGTCGGCTTTAAAGACACGGGCACAAAACCATTCTTGGTCGCGCTGAGAAAATCAAACTCTGATAAGTCACGTCCCGTCAAGCAAGTAGCATTGGGATGTTGCCAATCCACCGATGCATCGGCCAAAGCAACACAGGCCGAGTTATCCGCATGAATGACTTCCACTTCATCATCAACCCACTGAATCAAAAACTGGTGCATAGTGGATGGCACGCACTGGTTTGCATGAACCCAATCACGGCCTAGTATAACGTTGTAGTTACCTTGCACCTCAGCGACAAAGAATGCAGTGGCCAAAGTTTTGCTTCCGACTGTAAGCTCCACATACATTACACCTTTGGCTTCAGTTTTCTCTTTGCCTTCAAACCCGTTGAGCACCATATTGGTCTTGATCAATTCTTCATCAGGCAAACCCAATTTCTTGAAGACCGAATAGGGTATAAGATTTACCACAGCGCCACCATCAACAAGCATCCGAGTGAGCGGCGACCCATTGATATGACCTCTGAGATATAATGGTTTCAGATGCTTTACTGGTTCTTTTGGCTTCTCGAATATTGCATTTTTAGGACCAAAATCCAGCTGAGCCACTTCCCCTTCCTCATCTACAGCACAAAACTCAGCAGGTAAGTAATACACCATATTGATATCCATACCTTCATGAACCGGCGTAGACTCATAGTCCAACATATCAACCTCTTCCTCAAGTGGATCGACCGATTCTGAAATCTGGCCGAGTGAAGGAGAAGTAAGAAGTGTCGCAGACGATGTAATAGCTGTCACATCGTCCTCCTTGGGTGGTGTAGGCACTTTTGTGATAGATGTAGAAGCTGATGTATCTTGTATTTGTTTTGGCCTCCACACTTGTTTTGCTGGAACCATGGGCCGAGTGTCATTGAACAACTTATCCCTTTGCTTCTCGGCCTCCTGCTCTGCCATCTCTTGACTCCTTAACCTCTGTAGTTTCCTCTTCTGTGTCTTTGTTAGCCCTGGAGGACACCACTTTGGTCGAGTGTATTTAGCATCTCTTACCTTTACTTGGCTGGTGCTTGCTTCATGGTCATTAGCCGAGTGCTTTGGCGCGATAGAAAGTATCGGCTCAGTTGAGTGATTATGCACAGTCGACTGCTGTATGGGGAATGTTTCGGTGCCCAAGATAAGTGAGTCGACATCCATTTTCTCCTTGCCTTTTCCCGACTCAACTGCTGCAACACTCGGTGACTTAACACGCCATTCCTTTTCGATTTTCCAGATGCATGAAATTTCCATTCGGGCGCACCTTTTTACTTGCATGGAATCCACTCGGATTGATGTCATTCGGATGGTAACCACTCGGATGGAACTCACTTGGATGAGATCTACCCATCCACATTTTTTCACTCGGATAGCTTCCACCAGGGTGCATTCTTACACTCGGATAATTTCCACTCGGTCGCATATTTTGACCAGCCGACTGATAGTCACCGATGCTGAGTCGGCCATTATATGAGTAATCAAGTCGATCCCACACAGATTGCCTCTGCTCTTCTGAAAACTGCGCCCTTGGTCCACTCGGTTTTGTATACCGACTGAACATATCAACGAATGGTGACCTTGGTCATTTCAGATGAGTCGGTCGATTGAAACTAGAACCGACCGACTGGTTAGCATACTTGGACAGCAACATATCAAAAGTTGGCTTGATCCGCTTGCGCTGCACTTTAACTTCATTCTTCTTCCACTTGCCAACTTCTGGACTCTTGGGCTTGACAAATTTAACACGAGTATTTTCTTGCACTTGCGGTTGCCCCCCGAGTGTAGGATTCTTGATGGTGATTTTGATCACTTCCTTGCCATCGGGTTGCTTATCAAGCACAACCTGTCTCCCCAAGACCTTGTTGTCTTCCTTGTCTTTCCTGGGCTCACCAACAATGACATTAGCTTTATTAGCAGATTCGGCTACCTCCGGCCGAATGAGTAACTTCTTCCCTTCTAAATCCATGGCGTTCATTGGAAAGGGTTGTTTATCAACTTGCATCTCAGAAAAGTTCAATCGTCCATCATTAATGGCCGATTGTATCTGTCGTCGAAAAACATTGCAATCATTAGTAGCATGAGAAAAAGAATTATGATACTTGCAATAAGCACGCCGTTTCAGCTCTTCAAACGGCGGTAAAGTATGAGATATTCTAATAATCTTAGCATGCAGCAAAGCATCAAATATTCTATCACACTTAGCAATGTTAAAAGTAAACTTCATCTCTTCATCACGATTCTTATGAATCGGTTTCAGATCATTGCAAGTAAAGGGTTTGGCCTTAGATGGCCAAACAAATTCAGTAGCAAAAACATCACCCTCATCGTCCGAGTGATTACTATCATATTCCACCATATTCATCTTTGGACGATCGGCTTTGTATCTATGCACTTCTTTGAGATCTTTGCTTCGGCTTTCCTGAGCCAAGGCCCTTTGTAAGACTTGGTTGATATTTAAAAACTCATAGCCTTCTAGCTTTTCTCTAATGGGAGTTCTCAAACCACTCAGCACTAGGTCTGCCAAGTCTCTCTCGGTTATCACCAAACTAAAACACCGGTTTTTCGTTTCTCTGAATCTCTTGACGTAATCGGAGACCGATTCATCATGCTTCTGCTTAACCGATGTTAGATGTGACAACTTGAGTTCATTGTCGCCGCTATAAAAGTGATCATGAAATTTCTGCTCTAGCTGCGACCAAACTCGAATGGAACCATGTGGCAAAGAAGAAAACCATGAAAATGCGGTACCAGTTAATGATAAAGGAAATAAACGCACTTTCAACTCATTCAGTGAGCCTGCCTCACCCAATTGTGCTAAGTATTGACTAACATGCTCCCATGTGGTTTTTGTGCCCTTCTCCATTAAACTTAACAAAATCTGGAATTTTATATCCTGGAGGGCACTGGATGGCATCAAAGTACTCGGGGTACGGCTTTTGGTAAATCCGATTCCGAGGTAACTCAACTCCAAAATTCTCTCGAAGCATCTTAGCCATCTCCTCTCTAAGATTAGCTAAACCATCATCCATAGTAGACGATGAAGCTGGTGGCAGTGGCATAGGAGGAGTAGGGTTACTAGCTGTAGGTAGGAATTGTGGCAGGTATGTCGACCCATAATTTGCTAGTGGTCGAGTGGTTGTAGCTGTAGGTAAGGTTGGGTTCGGCGTTACCACCGAACCTGGCATGCTCATAATAGGATTAATGGGTGCAGCCACAATCTGATTTGTTTGGGTAGGATAATAAGTCATCGGCACGGGAGGCGCCGATGAGATAGGTAAAGCCAGATTAGGGTTTTGCACACTAGCAGCTACACCATCATTACCACTAGTCGATTGAGATGTATTCTTCTGAGCATTAGTATTTTCAATGAAAGTTTGATAGACTAGATTGTTACCATCAGCAATACGACTTTCAATCTCAGCCCACTGCTCAGGAGAAAAGGTAGTACTTACAGAGGGTTTAACCTGCTCGGCTTGAAGAGGAGGGAACTTGATTTCTTCAATCGGAGTGATGTTGCCTTGGCGATCCTTCTTGAACTTTGCAAGGAACTCCTGCAAGTCCTTCTCCTCGCGCGCCTTCTTGTACTCCTCATAGACTTGGTGATGATCGGCCGATATCTCATCAAGACTGGGCTTAATGATGTTATCGGCGTCTACCTCAGATGGCTTGGGAAGATCGGACATGGTGGATGATGATGATTGATCTTCGTTCCCCAGCGGAGTCGCCAAAAAGTGTGTTGACACACGAACACGTCACGTGTACCCTCGACGCCGGGGGTGATGCACCGCAGCTCACGTCGAAGGAGACCCGACCGACAGCGCGATACGCAAGACAGTCGGCGGGTGCTTTTGCAGACCCGAAACCCCGCGCACCCGGGAGGGACCCCGTCAGGGATTGCGGCGGCTATGGGCTGCCCTAGGTCGATTCGCTCGCCCCTAGAGCCTCGGGATTCGCAGCTCTCAAACACGAAGAACAGCGAAGAACGAGAGAGAAAAACGGTGGAGAGATAAAAAGTAGACAGGAAAAAGTAGTATATTGATTTGTTCGATTGTGTGTTGTTCAATCGGCCGTCACCCCCAACATATATAAGAGGCGGCTGGACTTCCCGTACAAGTAAAGGATTCATCTAGGCTTTCCTTACAAGAAAAATTACATCAATTCGCGTCCTAGAGTCCTAGTTCTATTCCAACTCGGATTCAGTCTGAATCTGGCCCAACTTCTGTCTTCCTCCTTGTGCAGGCCGCCGAGCCTCCATATGACCTCCGATCAAGATGGCCCAAATATCAAACTTGTGCGCCTCGACGATACGAACAACTCTCATGTTGATCACTTTTCCAAATAAGGCCATCTTGAATACTTTTCGAAGTCATCTTTACCTTCCAGTCGGACTCGGTCTTGCAGTAGACCGGATTATCCGAGTCTCGTAGTGAATTTTCCGGCCATATACTATCTCTGATGATGATGAATCCAAAACCAAAGTTTACCGTCTTGATGATACGCACAACTTCTGTATCGAACACTTCTTCATCCGAGGTCATCTTGATAAACTTTCGGGCACATGTTCAGTTTCACTCGGATTTGAGCTCATCCACTCGGATATTAGAGTCTTTCACTCGACTGGACCTTTTCACTCGGATGACTATATTTTCACTCGGAAGACAATCTTTCACTCGAATGATGACCACATTTTCAGTCGGAAGACAATCTTTTACTCGATCGGTAGGTTTTCACTCGACCTTTTACTCGATCGGTAGGTTTTCACTCGACCTTTTACTCGATCGGTAGGGTTTTAGGTTCCTTTTACTCAATTGGTAGGTTTTCACTCGACCTTTTACTCGATCGGTAGGTTTTTACCCGAAAGGTAAGCTTTCACTCGACCGGTGAGTTTTCACTCGGATGGTAAGCTTTTCACTCGATCAAAAACATAGCTTGATCTTGATTTGTCTCCCCAAGTTTCATACGACCTCGGATTGAGACGAATTATATATGAAAATCGATTGTATCGACGAGACAAAACTTTTTCGTGTTGAAGGTTTTTCGATTCAGTGCCGTCTTGAAGGCCGAATTGCTCGCGCGACCCATCAGACAGGGCATGTGGTACTTCGCGCCATATTTCCACTTAGCTTCGGTCTGCAGTGTATTGCCTCTAACTTTTGCATACGAACTCGGATTGAGATGATTTATATATCAAAATCGATCGCCTCGACGAGACGAAGACAATTCCTTTAGAGCACTCCTTCATCCGAGGTCGTCTTGAAGGCATGGTCGGCCGAAAACCACTCGGAATGTTGAATTTAGTCACTCGAAGTAGAACTTCGGCCACCGAGATAAGGTCGAATGGCGATAAATTAAACATCAAAGTTATTCCACTCAGCGACCTGAAACTTTGCATGCTGAAAACTCTTTCACTTGAAGCCATCTTACTTGCCTTTTGTACCTTGCCAAAATCTTATGTCAACACTTATCATCTTTTTACGCTTTCGTGACTATTTTATCACATCAGGGTTGTGGCATAAGTTCAACCCAAACACGTTTCGACAATTCGGCAACTCCTAGGAAACCTGTGGGTTTTCTCTTTTTTTTTTCAAGAAAAAAACTTGCATATCTATAGTTTCCCGTAGAAAAAAGGATCTTTAGTTTTTACGAGCTATTATCGTAATAAGACCAGGTTTCTTGTGTGGGTGACTGAGTCCTTGGAATTTCGTGCCCCGCAAGTGTTTCCAATCTCATACGCCTACTGGTACCCTTGCCCGGGGGTTGTTCCCGGTAGGTGCGATGAGGGGAGTTAGAGCATCTCCAGCCGTTGGCCCCCCCGGCGGCGAATTTACGCGCCCCCGGGGGCGAGCCGGCGCTAAAATCGACGTGGGGGCGAGCGGGTTCCCAGCCGCTCGCCCCAGGGTCGCCCCTAGACACGGTTTTTTTTTAAAAACACAGAATTCGGCAAAGTTTGGCAAATTGGACAAAACATTCGGCTAAAGTTCGACAAACTTGACATATATTCGACATGTTCGACGTTACATAAGTTATTTAAAAAAACCCAACTAAGGGGCGAAGAAGTCGCTGAGCGCGGCGAAGTCGCCGACGTCGCCGCCATCCTCGTCGTCGGCGGCGGCGGCGGCCTTCTCCTTCATGACGCGGCCGCCCCTGCTGGACCCCTGCCCGGCGTCGCCGTAGCGGACCGGTGACGGCGGCGCGTCGTCGTCGCTGTCGTCGAGGACGACGACGCCTCCCTCGTCCCGGCCACGGCGCCGAGCTTCGAACCGCTCGTAGGCGAGGCGCTGACGCTCCAGCTCCGTGCGTGCCCAGTCATCACGCGCCCATTTGAGGGCCGCCGCGTCGTCGAGCTCCTCCTACTTGACGCCGCCGGCGAGCCCGGGCTCCGTCATCACGACGGGGAGCCCCGGCTCCGTCTTGACGGCGGCGAGCCCCGGCTCCGTCTTTGGATTGACGTAGCGTGGAGAAGCCGCGGAGGAGGCACGCTAGCCACCCTCGTTGATGATGATGCCGGCGCTGCGGGTGCGCCAACCGAGCGGCGTCTCCGCGGCGGGCTCGGCCTTGACGCCGAACAGCGCCGGCGAGCCGGAGGAGTGGGAGGAGGAGCGGGAGGAGGACTGAGAGGAGGAAAACGAGGAGGGGCCGAACCTCTTGGGCACCCATGGCCCGGCACTCCGGCTGGGGGGGGGGGCGTGGCGGCCACCGTGGCAGGGTATGCCAACGACGGGACATTGCCGCCCTCGAGGTATGCCAGCACCTCGTGGAATGTGCGGCCGGGGACACCCCACCAGACGCGGCACCCGTCACTGTTTTTGACGCCGCCCACCACCGGCGCCCCGTTTGTGGACGTCAGCCGCTGCGCCTGCCGGCGCTGAAAGTACGCCGCCAACGACGCGTGGTTGTCGGCGGCGTACTGGGCGAGGGCGCGCTGCTCATCCGTCAGGGACGCCCGCACGCGGTCGACCTCGGCGGCGAAGATGCCGGGGCGCGCGTCGACGTCGGGCACCAGGGGGATGGGACGCCCCCGTTGCTTAGCCTCCACCCCGTCGGCCCGGCGCGCATGTCCGGCAGCGCCGGGATGTTGGCCTCGAAGAGGAGGTACGCCTCCCACTCCTGGAGAGAGCGGCGGCCGAAGCCGTTGGCCGCCGCCGAATCACCGGGGAAGCGTTCGGCCATTGCTTAGTGAAGGGAAGGGGAGGAAAGGCAGATAGGCAGAGCTCGGCGGCAGACGGAAGAGGGGCAAAGATCGGCGGCTGGTTTTGGGCTCGGGCTGGTGTGGCCAACGGCGAGGGGGAGCCGCTGGTTTTATAGCCCGCTCCGTGTGTACGCGTGGCGGGAGGGGAGGCGTCGCAGCGCCGCCCGTGAGGAATCAATGGCAAGGCTGACCGGCGGCAGCCTTGCCATTGATTCCCCGCGGGAAACCGAGGCGTTCTGGGGGAAGATGAGGCGCGGTGTCGCTAACGCGACTGGCCCGCGGCTCTTTCGCGCCAAAACCGCTCGCTCCGGCGCCTCCGGGCGCCCCAGCGCGCCGGGGTCGGCTTGGGTCCGCCGGCGCCAGTTTCGGCCCAAGCTGGCGAAAAACGGGCTTCTGGAACGCGACTGGACCGATTTTTGAACGTCGGCACCGGAAAAACGTCTGGGAAGAGTCTGTTGATGGCGCGGCTCGAGATGCTCCTATGTCTGTATCCCAGATATGTGGTTGGTTACCAGGTGTCCGCTCTCGTGTGCGAGTTCTACCCACCTGTCACCCCACCCCCATGGTGTCGTACTCTTGTTGGTCGACGCAGTGTTTTACCACGAAATGACTTCTTCGGACGGGCTTACTCCAGCACTGTACTTTTTAAGGCCCAGCCGTGTGTCGATGGGAGCAGTACTACCACCCGTCACCTGTCTACATCACCAATGTCACCTCAGCGCGTGCAAATCCTACTTGCCCTCCTTGCTCTGGCCATCGCCGTCGACGGCCGCAGCCTTGTCTCGCTGCCACCGGCGCCGCACCCCACCCAGCCGCCACAAGCACTTTTTGTCGGGAGCTCCTAACCGGCGCCTTAAGCGCCAGTTCAGGCAGCTGGCGTTCGCATGCCTTACCCCCTGGGCCGGCCCACCGCACGCAGTAGAAGGAAAAAACGTCTCGCGAAAAAAGTGCAGATACAGGCACTCGACCTCACTTTCTCAAAAAAAAAAAGGCACTCGACCTCCCGACTTGCGGCTACAACACAATAACTGTTTCGCTAACCACTACGGCTTCTGAGGACTAGTGATTACAAAGAACGCGAAATATTTATGAACCAATGCATCAGCGCTATTTATTAGATTTGCGAATTATTTGCAAACAATTTGGAAAAGTTGATTTCTTTAATGAAAAAGACTTCATCAAATTTTGAAAAAGAATAACGAAATTAAAAAAAAACAGTTCATTGATGTTTAATAAAAGTTGAGTGAATTAGAAAAAAGTTCATCAATTTTCAAAAAAAACTCATCGAATTTGAAAGAAAAGTTCATCAAGTTGAAAAAATTCATCCTTCTTTTATAAAAAAGTTCATCGAATTTGAAAAAAGTTCATCGGATTTGCGAAAAGTTCATCGAATTTGAAAAAACATTCATCAATTCAAAAAAAGTTCATCGATTCTGAAAAAAGTTCACCGAGTTTGAAAAAAGGTTCATTAGTTTTGAAAAAAAGTATACAAACTTCAAAAAAGGTTCACAAATTTAACAAAAACGTTCAGTGTACATCAAAATATGTTCAATGGGTATTTCAATGGTTTTTCAGCACATATCACAAAATTGTTCAATCTGTAGTTAAAAATTGTTCAGATTATATTACAAAAATGTTCAATATATAAAATTTGTTCATCTTATATCAAAAAAATGTATAATATGTTTTAAATTTATGTCAATGTATATCACAAAAATGTTCGCTGTGTAGTTAAAAATTGTTCATCATACACCGAAAAAATGTTCAATGTATATTTGAAAACCGCTCGTCATATATAAATTTTTGTTCATGATCTCAATAATTGTTCACGTTTTAAAAAGTTCACGGATTTCAGAAATTTATTAATTCGATGAGGCTTTTAAAAAAAGTTTATCGATTTTGGAAAAAGTTCACCGACTTTTTTAAAAAGATCATCAATTTGAAAAATAAGTTGATCGAAATTGAAAATAATTTCATTAAATCTGAAAAAAGTTCATCGAAATTCAAAAAATGTTCATCAATTTTGGAAAAGAGTTCGTCGAATTTGAAAAAAATTCACTGATTTTGGAAAAAGTTCATCAAATTTGGAAAAAGTTCACCGAATTCGAAAGAAGTGCATCGGATTTCAAAAATAGTTCATCAAATTTAAAAAAAAGGATCATCGATTTTGGAAAAAGTTCACTAATTTTTTTAAAAAGATCATCAATTTGAAAAATAAGTTCATCGAAATTGAAAATAACTTCATTAAATCTGAAAAAGTTCATCGAAATTAAGAAAAAATTCATCAATTTTGGAAAAGAGTTCATCGAATTTGAAAAAAGTTCACCAATTTTGGAAAACAGTTCATCAAATTTAGAAAAGAGTTCATCAAATTTGGAAAAAGTTCACCGAATTCGAAAGAAGTGCATCGAATTAAAAAAAGTTCATCAATTTTGGAAAAAGTTCATCCAATTAGAAAAAATGTTCATCAAATTTGTAAAGAAAGTTCTTCAATTTTCAATAAATTTCATCGATTTTGGAAAAATTTCATCAATTTGTAAAATAGTTCATTGAAATGAACAAAAGAAGAAAAGAAATCAAAGAAAATCCTTCTGAATAAAGAAGAAAAACGAAAAAAATAGACATGGAAGAAAAGAGTAAAGAATATTTTTTGAACACATGAACTAGTAGTGGTGTGGTGGTTGGTGGATGGTGCGAATGAAGATGAGGTCGCGGGTTCGATTTACGCCCGACGCGTTGCTTTTTGCTGATTTACAGCAGAAAAAGAAGAGACGATGGGCCGGCCCAAAGAAGACGCATGAAGGAGGGAGAGGTGTGCGCCCGTTTGCGCGGATGGCTATAGCGGGCGCAACAGGCGCCGTTTAGGGAATGCCCTTTTTGTCGCACCACCAGTAGCTCCACCGCCCGCCGCCACCCCAACTACAGTCCGGGACCATCACCCACCAGGCCACCACCGCCTGCTCTCACATCAGCGTCTCTGCCGCCACCAACCTCGTCAACCTACCAGCTCAGTATTACCGGCCGGAACCTGCTCGTCTGCGTAATCGTTTCGTTCGTCGCAGGTTGCTTATGCTATGCGGTCTTCATCATCGTCGTAGCGCGGTCGGAAAAGCCAACGACGACGCAGGTGAACCAACAGCCTCAAGGCGAGGAAAGTTCAATGAACAGCGCCGCGCGTCAGTGTGCATGTGGCCTCGCTAAGTTTCTCCTCTTCAGCACTTGACATTTGTTGCTCTCGGTTTCTCTCTAAGGCGCTGAGGTAAACCGAGAGATACAACTATTGCGCGAAAATAAAGGCAATGTTGTAACAGAAGGTTAACTATGCATTCGAAGTAGTTGTTTGGTCACTCTAAATGGTTCCTTTTTTCTAGGTAGAGAAGGACTTCTCACTTTGTAATCTTGAGTTCAAATATCTGGATTGACTCGACGCAAAGCTTTTCTTTTCTTGGTTATTATTTTAATCCTACTTAACTTGTTTACCATTTGTATGTTAAACGTGTAATCTAGCTACGCTTATTATTGAACTGGGTCCTAAGAGCATCCCTTGCCGATCCCCTAAGGGGTTGTTTGGATAATTTGAATTAGTTGCAAGATTATAGGAAACGAGTTTTGAGAGGAGTTTTAGGAAAACCAGTTTTCGCTAGTATTTCTGTTATAGTAGGTTTATATAATTTTTTGTTTCGATGAGAAAACGGGAAAACGAGATTAAGCATTTTTTTGTTTGGGTCACCACCCTCTCATGGTCACGGACCCTTTGCTTCTGGCAACCCGCTTCGAGCTCGTCGCCGGTGAGAACGTTGGTCACGAGCCCAAGCACAGGAGACAACGCGAGTGCATGGGCGAAGGGCACGCCACTACGAGGCAGACGCTGTGCCAGCCACAACCAAGCTGAGCACACGGACATGCCGGCCGACGACGCCGCAGCCAGGCTGAGCGTTCTCA